>NC_134355.1:159773451-159931945 GCF_048569485.1 Anomaloglossus baeobatrachus | reverse complement strand
AGATCAGAAGAACTTGTGTTAAACCTTTTTTAAGTGCATTTAAAGGGGTATTTCCATCTCCAAGATCCTTTCCCATAATGATATTAGCAAATATCTCCACTAGAAATGTAGTATACCGTGTTTTTCCAAAAATAAACCCTAGCAGGGATATTCAGAGCAAGGCTTAAATATAAGCCCTACTTCAAAAATATGCCCTAGCCATGGTTCAATAATAAAGTGTCCATGCAGCTAAAAAAGTTTAAGATTACAGGACACTTCATTATAGACAGCGGACACCCCGCAATCATACTCCCCAGATGCCGAGCGGGAGGACCTGCAGAGGATCGCACACCCACACACATCAGATCGCACACACCCTCACATCAGATCACACACACAATCACACATCAGATCACACACACACACACACTCACCACATTCAGTGATACTGATTTCTTCTCGCTGATAGAGGATCCTTAGAAGCAGGGCTATGGAACGCATAGTACCTGCGGTGGAACACATTGATGCATTCCACCACCAGGTCCTCTATGCATTCCACTGCACTGCATCCCATCTTTCCCTGCTGGCTGGAAGCAATTGGTATTGCCAGATGCGGTCAGTGTGTGTGCGCGATCTGATGATTGTGATGTGTGATCTGATGTGTGATTGTGTATGTATGATCCGATGTGTGTGCGCGATCTGATGTATGAGTGTCATCCAGAAGCTGGAGATGCAGCATAGAGCTTACCTGCTTGGGGCGCCCGCCGAAAATCGCAGGAGGACCTGGGAGCCACGCAAACGTCCAGAGTCTGGTAAGTATGATTCTCCTGGTTAGGGAGGGAGTCTGCTTTTTTGCGGGGGTAAACTTACCCCTAACCATGTTTCTCCAAGGATAAGACCTATCCCGAAAATAAGCCCTAGCACTTTTTTCGGAGCAAAATAGTATAAGGCAGTGTCTTAATTTTGGAAAAACACAGTAGTTCTCCTCTAAGCTTTGTCACTTACCTCATGTGCAAGGCATTGCAGCTTATCTGTTACGGTTGCTGCGAGCACTGGAGAGGAGACTATGTCCAGATTTCTTGCTACTGCACATGTGCGAGCGCTGGAGACTAAGTCCAGATTTCTTGCTACTGCACATGTGCGAGCGCTGGAGACTAAGTCCAGATTTCTCTGCTACTGCACATGTGCGAGCGCTGGAGACTAAGTCCAGATTTCTTGCTACTGCACATGTGCGAGCGCCGGAGACTAAGTCCAATCTTGGAGCCATTGCACATGTGCGGGTGACATCATCGCTGACACGAGGTCACATGTCTCTGAACACCTTCTATGCCGATTGGTCGCTGGTCATGTGCTTGTGACGTCTTGCTCGGTGATAGGCCAGCATGACGTCACTCCTGTCGTTCCGGCAGCGGATTGGCTCTGGTGTCCCTCCATCTTGGATGAGGCACAGAGTCTATATAAGACCCTGACACATGCCGCATGGTGCTCAGTCCTCTTGGTTCATGCATATGAGTAGACGCTCTGTGCGCGTTCCTCTAGGCATTCCTCTGTCTATGCTAGGTGAGCGCTACCGGCAGGGTAGCGTTCTTATACCTTACAGCTTCGGCTGCTGTCCGTATCCTTACCTCTTAGGGGAGCGGACATAGGCAGGTGCCTGAGGCACATGGTCTGGCTGGGCCTTGTGATTCTACTCGTAGGTGGACGTTGCCGCTAGGGGTAACGTTCCTTATACTGCGTCTGGCAGTTGTTCGTATCCTCGCACACTAGGGGGAGCGAACAGAGGTAGGAGCTTTGTGCGGCTTACGCTGCTGTTCGTCTCTTTTGCACCACTAGAAGAGCGGACCTAGGCAGGTGCCATATCTAGTGGTTCGTGTCCTCGCACACTAGTGGAGCGAACGCAGGTAGGAGCTTTGTGCGGCTTACGCTGCTGTTCGTCTCTTTTGCACCACTAGAAGAGCGGACCTAGGTAGGTGCCATTTCGCACACATTGCCTTTGTCTCTGTGATTATTAACAGAGATCATTCCACACACCCTCCAAGTAAGGGAGGAATTGCTTTACTTACTTATTATATCCTTCTGTGAGTTAACAGAGGTATTGCACTCTGCCATAGTCTGCAGCAAAGTCTTTGCACGGTGGACCCTGACTGTCTGATACTCCTTTCGGTTATTATCAGACAGCCCCCCGTAACATTAGGACTGAGCCAAGGGTCTGGCAGTTATGGCAGAATATCAGCAGTTACACCCGTTACATACAAGTACTTGAGTCACGGCTCAAGAGTATAGAGGATAAACCTCAGACCATGGTGACATTTGCACATGATCCTCGACTTGCTCTACCAAACAGATATTCTGGCGATGCCAGATCATGTCGTGGTTTCATTAGTCAGTGTCAGATACACCTAGAGGTCAACTCTTCTCGCTTCTCTACGGAGAGGTCCAGAGTAGGCTTTATCATCTCCTTACTTCAGGACAAAGCCTTAGAATGGGCGACTCCCCTATGGAGAGCGCTCTGATGTGGTTACTCTGAGACATCAAGACTTTCTTGATGCTCTTAAGGCGGTATTCATGGGTCCCGCAGGTTACCCATGATGCGGCTCTGAGACTGTTAGATCTATCTCAGGGTTCGTTATCCACTAGTTCTTATGCCATTGCTTTTAGAACTCTGTGGCAGAACTAGATTGGCCAGAGAAGGTGTTGATTCCTATCTTCTGGAGAGGGTTGGCAGGCTATGTCAAGGATGCCCTTGCTACTCGTGAGGTCCCTGCTTCGATGGAGGACTTGATCACAGTAGCAACGAGGATCGATGTACGCCATAAGGAACGTAGACTCGAGGTCTCTTCCTCACGCCCTAAGCATCGGGCTATTCCAGTTGTTGAGGGTCCACCACCATCTTCCTCAGCATCTGAAACATCTCCCCACTCCTATGGAGTTAGGTCATACGTTCTCCAGACTACGCAAGTCTGGTCCTCCTATATGTTACGTATGTCGTCAGGCTGGGCACTATGCCAACAAGTGTCCTAGTCGTCAGGGAAACTCCCTGGCCTAGTAACCATTAGAGGGGGGTTTACTAGAGACGTCTTCTGCACCCTCTAAGTGTTGTATCCCAGGTCAGCTCTCGTTATCTGAGAATACATGGCCTATTATGGCTTTTGTGGATTCCGGAGCTGACGGGATTTTTGTGTCCTCAGGATTTGTAAAGGGACACAATATTCCCTCTATCATGTTAGAGGCGCCTATTCCTGTCCGTGTTGTTAATGGAACTATGTTGTCTGACTCCATTACATTGAGGACAGTTCCCTTGCGCCTTTCCCTGTCTCAGGGTCACATAGAGGAGATTTCTTTTCTTGTTTTGCCTGAGGGTATAGACGACGTCCTTCTGGGTCTTCCATGGCTTCGGACTCATGCTCCTCACATTGACTGGGAGTCTGACAGCATTATTAGTTGGGGTTCGAAATGTCAGTCCCGATGTCTTCCCTTACCACCTAAGGTCGTTGCGGTTGCATCAACTGATCTCTCTCCCATACCTACACCCTATCTGGATTTCGCTGACGTGTTCTCCAAACAGGGTGCTGAGGTTCTTCCACCCCATAGGCCGTATGACTGTGCCATAGACCTTATCCCAGGTTCGGTTCCACCTAAAGGCAGGGTTTACCCCCTGTCGATACCTGAGTCGGAGGCCATGTCGACCTATATAAGAGAGAGTTTAAAGAAGGGGTTCATTCGTAAGTCTGTCTCTCCCGCGGGAGCTGGGTTTTTCTTTGTTCGGAAGAAAGAGGGTGATTTGCGTCCCTGCATAGATTACAGGGGTCTCAACGCAATCACAATAAAGAACAAATACCCATTACCTTTAATTTCGGAGCTCTTTGACAGACTGAGAGGAGCTCAAGTTTTTACGAAGTTGGATCTGCGGGGTGCGTATAACTTGGTACGAATTCGAAAGGGTGACGAATGGAAGACCGCTTTTAACACCCGAGACGGTCACTATGAATACCTCGTCATGCCTTTTGGGTTATGTAATGCACCCGCAGTATTTCAGGACTTCGTAAACGATGTGTTCAGGGATTTACTGTTATCCTCAGTAGTGGTGTATCTGGACGACATCCTGATTTTTTCTCCTGATCTGGAGACTCATCGTCAGGATGTCGTTCGTGTCCTTTCCCGTTTAAGGGAGCACTCATTGTTTGCTAAACTCGAGAAATGTGTATTTGAGCAGTCCTCATTGCCTTTTTTGGGTTACATTATCTCACAAGAGGGTCTGGCTATGGATCCTGCGAAGCTCTCTGCTGTCCTGCAATGGTCCGAACCTCATTCCTTGAAGGCGGTGCAACGCTTCTTAGGATTCATAAATTATTACAGGCAGTTCATACCCCATTTTTCTACTTTGGTGGCTCCTTTGGTGGCCTTGACTAAGAAAGGTGCTAATCCCAAAGCCTGGTCTACTGAGACATCTCAGGCTTTTGAGGCAGTAAAAAGACACTTTTCAACTGCTCCCGTTCTTCAAAGACCCGATGAGAATAAGCCCTTCCTCTTAGAGGTTGATGCCTCTTCAGTGGGTGCTGGTGCGGTCTTGTATCAAAAGAACGGTGCAGGTAGAAAAAGGCCGTGTTTCTTCTTTGCTAAAACCTTTTCACCGGCAGAGAGAAACTATACCATTGGGGATAGGGAACTGCTCGCCTTGAGATTAGCCTTGGAGGAGTGGCGTCACTTGCTGGAAGGAGCGAAACATCCTTTCCAGGTCTATACAGACCATAAGAATCTGACGTACTTACAAACCGCTCAGCGTCTGAATCCTCGCCAAGCCCGCTGGTCCTTGTTTTTCTCCCGCTTTCACTTCTCCATCAACTATCTGTCTGGGAGTAAGAATAACAAGGCAGACGCCCTGTCTCGCTCTATGCTTTCTACCCAGGAAGAGATTGACGAACCTCGTCTTATCCTTCCCTCCAGGGTTTTTCATACGCTCTCCCCTGTGACGTTAGACCAAATCCCACCGGGCAAGACCTTTGTGCCGCCTGATCGACAGAATGATATACTGTCATGGGCCCACACCTCAAAGGTGGGTGGGCATTTTGGTATTAGGCGGACACGAGAGTTACTGGAGAGGTGCTATTGGTGGCCACACTTAGCCAGCCACGTCAAGAGATATGTCGGTTCCTGCTACTCGTGTGCTCGCAACCGTCCATTACGGCAGAGACCGGCTGGGCTCTTGCATCCTTTACCAGTGCCAGATAGACCATGGGAGGTGGTAGGCATGGACTTTGTGGGTGATCTTCCATGTTCACAGGGACATAGATTTGTGTGGGTCATTACGGACCATTTCTCCCGGATGGTTCATCTCGTACCGTTATTGTTACGGGGGGCTGTCTGATAATAACCGAAAGGAGTATCAGACAGTCAGGGTCCACCGTGCAAAGACTTTGCTGCAGACTATGGCAGAGTGCAATACCTCTGTTAACTCACAGAAGGATATAATAAGTAAAGCAATTCCTCCC
This sequence comes from Anomaloglossus baeobatrachus, assembly GCF_048569485.1. Lineage (NCBI taxonomy): Eukaryota > Metazoa > Chordata > Amphibia > Anura > Aromobatidae > Anomaloglossus > Anomaloglossus baeobatrachus. Next base: position 159,926,477 of record NC_134355.1, on the reverse strand, counting down.
TTACTTGGAGGGTGTGTGGAATGATCTCTGTTAATAATCACAGAGACAAAGGCAATGTGTGCGAAATGGCACCTACCTAGGTCCGCTCTTCTAGTGGTGCAAAAGAGACGAACAGCAGCGTAAGCCGCACAAAGCTCCTACCTGCGTTCGCTCCACTAGTGTGCGAGGACACGAACCACTAAATATGGCACCTGCCTAGGTCCGCTCTTCTAGTGGTGCAAAAGAGACGAACAGCAGCGTAAGCCGCACAAAGCTCCTACCTCTGTTCGCTCCCCTAGTGTGCGAGGATACGAACAACTGCCAGACGCAGTATAAGGAACGTTACCCTAGCGGCAACGTCCACCTACGAGTAGAATCACAAGGCCCAGCCAGACCATGTGCCTCAGGCACCTGCCTATGTCCGCTCCCCTAAGAGGTAAGGATACGGACAGCAGCCGAAGCTGTAAGGTATAAGAACGCTACCCTGCCGGTAGCGCTCACCTAGCATAGACAGAGGAATGCCTAGAGGAACGCGCACAGAGCGTCTACTCATATGCATGAACCAAGAGGACTGAGCACCATGCGGCGTGTGTCAGGGTCTTATATAGACTCTGTGCCCCATCCAAGATGGAGGACACCAGAGCCAATCCGCTGCCAGAACGACAGGAGTGACGTCATGCTGGCCTATCACCGAGCAAGACGTCACAAGCACATGACCAGCGACCAATCGGCATAGAAGGTGTCAGAGACATGTGACCTCGTGTCAGCGATGATGTCACCCGCACATGTGCAATGGCTCCAAGATTGGACTTAGTCTCCGGCGCTCGCACATGTGCAGTAGCAAGAAATCTGGACTTAGTCTCCAGCGCTCGCACATGTGCAGTAGCAAGAAATCTGGACATAGTCTCCAGTGCTCGCAGCAACCGTAACAGTACCTCCCCCTCAAGGGCCCCCCTCCCGGCGACGCAGGTAATCGGCAACTAAGTCGGGAGCATGGACAGCCTCCTCGGGCTCCCAAGAGCGATGTTCCGGGCCATAGCCCTCCCAATCTATCAAGAAGAACCTGCGCCCTCTAACCATCTTAGAACCTACTATGGCTCGTACCTCATAGCTAGAGCGAGAGGAATCAGAGGCAGGAGAGTGCGCTTCACGAGCGTGAGGTAAAATAGCCGGCTTTAGCAGTGAGACATGGAATTTGTCATGAATCCTAAGATGGACAGGTAACTTCAATTGATAGACTACAGGATTTACCTGTCGAAGAACCTCATAAGGACCCAGGAAGCGAGGAGCAAATTTGACAGAGCTCACTCTAAGTCTCACGTGTTTTGCAGAGAGCCACACAAAGTCCCCTGGAGAAAAGACAGGAGCCGGGCGACGAAACCGATCGGACACCGTCTTCATACGGTCCTTAGCTGCTTGGATCGACTCTTGAGTCCGATCCCAAACCTCTCTGGCATTAGTTGCCCAGTCGGCCACAAGAGGAGGAGGTGCAGCAGCGGGAAATGGTACCGGTACCCTAGGGTGTTGCCCATTATTGAGTACGAACGGTGTCTGCCCAGTGGCCTCAGCCAGCGAATTGTTAAGGGCAAATTCTGCCCAGGGTAGGAGGGAGGACCAGTTATCGTGGTTCTCAGCAACAAAGTGTCGAAGGTATATAATCATAGATTGATTGGTACGTTCAACCAAACCATTAGTCTCCGGATGGTATGCCGAAGAGAGATTCAACTCAATTTGCAGAAGGCTACAAAGATCTCGCCAGAAACGGGAAGTAAATTGCGGGCCTCTATCACAAATGATACGATCTGGCATCCCGTGAAGCCTAAAGACATGCTTGAGGAATAGTTTGGCTAGTACCCTGGAAGATGGGATTCTCGATAACGGTACGAGATGAACCATCCGGGAGAAATGGTCCGTAATGACCCACACAAATCTATGTCCCTGTGAACTTGGAAGATCACCCACAAAGTCCATGCCTACCACCTCCCATGGTCTATCTGGCACTGGTAAAGGATGCAAGAGCCCAGCCGGTCTCTGCCGTAATGGACGGTTGCGAGCACACGAGTAGCAGGAACCGACATATCTCTTGACGTGGCTGGCTAAGTGTGGCCACCAATACCACCTCTCCAGTAACTCTCGTGTCCGCCTAATACCAAAATGCCCACCCACCTTTGAGGTGTGGGCCCATGACAGTATATCATTCTGTCGATCAGGCGGAACAAAGGTCTTGCCCGGTGGGATTTGGTCTAACGTCACAGGGGAGAGCGTATGAAAAACCCTGGAGGGAAGGATAAGACGAGGTTCGTCAATCTCTTCCTCGGTAGAAAGCATAGAGCGAGACAGGGCGTCTGCCTTGTTATTCTTACTCCCAGACAGATAGTTGATGGAGAAGTGAAAGCGGGAGAAAAACAAGGACCAGCGGGCTTGGCGAGGATTCAGACGCTGGGCGGTTTGTAAGTACGTCAGATTCTTATGGTCTGTATAGACCTGGAAAGGATGTTTCGCTCCTTCCAGCAAGTGACGCCACTCCTCCAAGGCTAATCTCAAGGCGAGCAGTTCCCTATCCCCAATGGTATAGTTTCTCTCTGCTGGTGAAAAGGTTTTAGCAAAGAAGAAACACGGCCTTTTTCTACCTGCACCGTTCTTTTGATACAAGACCGCACCAGCACCCACTGAAGAGGCATCAACCTCTAAGAGGAAGGGCTTACTCTCATCGGGTCTTTGAAGAACGGGAGCAGTTGAAAAGTGTCTTTTTACTGCCTCAAAAGCCTGAGATGTCTCAGTAGACCAGGCTTTGGGATTAGCACCTTTCTTAGTCAAGGCCACCAAAGGGGCCACCAAAGTAGAAAAATGGGGTATGAACTGCCTGTAATAATTTATGAATCCTAAGAAGCGTTGCACCGCCTTCAAGGAATGAGGTTCGGACCATTGCAGGACAGCAGAGAGCTTCGCAGGATCCATAGCCAGACCCTCTTGTGAGATAATGTAACCCAAAAAAGGCAATGAGGATTGCTCGAATACACATTTCTCGAGTTTAGCAAACAATGAGTGCTCCCTTAAACGGGAAAGGACACGAACGACATCCTGACGATGAGTCTCCAGATCAGGAGAAAAAATCAGGATGTCGTCCAGATACACCACTACTGAGGATAACAGTAAATCCCTGAACACATCGTTTATGAAGTCCTGAAATACTGCGGGTGCATTACATAACCCAAAAGGCATGACGAGGTATTCATAGTGACCGTCTCGGGTGTTAAAAGCGGTCTTCCATTCGTCACCCTTTCGAATTCGTACCAAGTTATACGCACCCCGCAGATCCAACTTCGTAAAAACTTGAGCTCCTCTCAGTCTGTCAAAGAGCTCCGAAATTAAAGGTAATGGGTATTTGTTCTTTATTGTGATTGCGTTGAGACCCCGGTAATCTATGCAGGGACGCAAATCACCCTCTTTCTTCCGAACAAAGAAAAACCCAGCTCCCGCGGGAGAGACAGACTTACGAATGAACCCCTTCTTTAAACTCTCTCTTATATAGGTCGACATGGCCTCCGACTCAGGTATCGACAGGGGGTAAACCCTGCCTTTAGGTGGAACCGAACCTGGGATAAGGTCTATGGCACAGTCATACGGCCTATGGGGTGGAAGAACCTCAGCACCCTGTTTGGAGAACACGTCAGCGAAATCCAAATATGGTGTAGGTATGGGAGAGAGATCAGTGGATGCAACCGCAACGACCTTAGGTGGTAAGGGAAGACATCGGGACTGACATTTCGAACCCCAACTAATAATGCTGTCAGACTCCCAGTCAATGTGAGGAGCATGAGTCCGAAGCCATGGAAGACCCAGAAGGACGTCGTCTATACCCTCAGGCAAAACAAGAAAAGAAATCTCCTCTATGTGACCCTGAGACAGGGAAAGGCGCAAGGGAACTGTCCTCAATGTAATGGAGTCAGACAACATAGTTCCATTAACAACACGGACAGGAATAGGCGCCTCTAACATGATAGAGGGAATATTGTGTCCCTTTACAAATCCTGAGGACACAAAAATCCCGTCAGCTCCGGAATCCACAAAAGCCATAATAGGCCATGTATTCTCAGATAACGAGAGCTGACCTGGGATACAACACTTAGAGGGTGCAGAAGACGTCTCTAGTAACCCCCCTCTAATGGTTACTAGGCCAGGGAGTTTCCCTGACGACTAGGACACTTGTTGGCATAGTGCCCAGCCTGACGACATACGTAACATATAGGAGGACCAGACTTGCGTAGTCTGGAGAACGTATGACCTAACTCCATAGGAGTGGGAGATGTTTCAGATGCTGAGGAAGATGATAGTGGACCCTCAACAACTGGAATAGCCCGATGCTTAGGGCGTGAGGAAGAGACCTCGAGTCTACGTTCCTTATGGCGTACATCGATTCTCGTTGCTACTGTGATCAAGTCCTCCAGAGAAGCAGGGACCTCACGAGTAGCAAGAGCATCCTTGACATAGCCTGCCAACCCTCTCCAGAAGATAGGAATCAACACCTTCTCTGGCCAATCTAGTTCTGCCACCAGAGTTCTAAAAGCAATGGCATAAGAACTAGTGGATAACGAACCCTGAGATAGATCTAACAGTCTCAGGGCCGCATCATGGGTAACCTGCGGACCCATGAATACCGCCTTAAGAGCATCAAGAAAGTCTTGATGTCTCAGAGTAACCACATCAGAGCGCTCCCATAGGGGAGTCGCCCATTCTAAGGCTTTGTCCTGAAGTAAGGAGATGATAAAGCCTACTCTGGACCTCTCCGTAGAGAAGCGAGAAGAGTTGACCTCTAGGTGTATCTGACACTGACTAATGAAACCACGACATGATCTGGCATCGCCAGAATATCTGTTTGGCAGAGCAAGTCGAGGATCATGTGCAGATGTCACCATGGTCTGAGGTTTATCCTCTATACTCTTGAGCCGTGACTCAAGTACTTGTATGTAACGGTGTAACTGCTGATATTCTGCCATAACTGCCAGACCCTTGGCTCAGTCCTAATGTTACGGGGGGCTGTCTGATAATAACCGAAAGGAGTATCAGACAGTCAGGGTCCACCGTGCAAAGACTTTGCTGCAGACTATGGCAGAGTGCAATACCTCTGTTAACTCACAGAAGGATATAATAAGTAAAGCAATTCCTCCCTTACTTGGAGGGTGTGTGGAATGATCTCTGTTAATAATCACAGAGACAAAGGCAATGTGTGCGAAATGGCACCTACCTAGGTCCGCTCTTCTAGTGGTGCAAAAGAGACGAACAGCAGCGTAAGCCGCACAAAGCTCCTACCTGCGTTCGCTCCACTAGTGTGCGAGGACACGAACCACTAAATATGGCACCTGCCTAGGTCCGCTCTTCTAGTGGTGCAAAAGAGACGAACAGCAGCGTAAGCCGCACAAAGCTCCTACCTCTGTTCGCTCCCCTAGTGTGCGAGGATACGAACAACTGCCAGACGCAGTATAAGGAACGTTACCCTAGCGGCAACGTCCACCTACGAGTAGAATCACAAGGCCCAGCCAGACCATGTGCCTCAGGCACCTGCCTATGTCCGCTCCCCTAAGAGGTAAGGATACGGACAGCAGCCGAAGCTGTAAGGTATAAGAACGCTACCCTGCCGGTAGCGCTCACCTAGCATAGACAGAGGAATGCCTAGAGGAACGCGCACAGAGCGTCTACTCATATGCATGAACCAAGAGGACTGAGCACCATGCGGCGTGTGTCAGGGTCTTATATAGACTCTGTGCCCCATCCAAGATGGAGGACACCAGAGCCAATCCGCTGCCAGAACGACAGGAGTGACGTCATGCTGGCCTATCACCGAGCAAGACGTCACAAGCACATGACCAGCGACCAATCGGCATAGAAGGTGTCAGAGACATGTGACCTCGTGTCAGCGATGATGTCACCCGCACATGTGCAATGGCTCCAAGATTGGACTTAGTCTCCAGCGCTCGCACATGTGCAGTAGCAAGAAATCTGGACATAGTCTCCAGTGCTCGCAGCAACCGTAACAGTTATCGAGAATCCCATCTTCCAGGGTACTAGCCAAACTATTCCTCAAGCATGTCTTTAGGCTTCACGGGATGCCAGATCGTATCATTTGTGATAGAGGCCCGCAATTTACTTCCCGTTTCTGGCGAGATCTTTGTAGCCTTCTGCAAATTGAGTTGAATCTCTCTTCGGCATACCATCCGGAGACTAATGGTTTGGTTGAACGTACCAATCAATCTATGATTATATACCTTCGACACTTTGTTGCTGAGAACCACGATAACTGGTCCTCCCTCCTACCCTGGGCAGAATTTGCCCTTAACAATTCGCTGGCTGAGGCCACTGGGCAGACACCATTCGTACTCAATAATGGGCAACACCCTAGGGTACCGGTACCATTTTCCGCTGCTGCACCTCCTCCTCTTGTGGCCGACTGGGCAACTAATGCCAGAGAGGTTTGGGATCGGACTCAAGAGTCGATCCAAGCAGCTAAGGACCGTATGAAGACGGTGTCCGATCGGTTTCGTCGCCCGGCTCCTGTCTTTTCTCCAGGGGACTTTGTGTGGCTCTCTGCAAAACACGTGAGACTTAGAGTGAGCTCTGTCAAATTTGCTCCTCGCTTCCTGGGTCCTTATGAGGTTCTTCGACAGGTAAATCCTGTAGTCTATCAATTGAAGTTACCTGTCCATCTTAGGATTCATGACAAATTCCATGTCTCACTGCTAAAGCCGGCTATTTTACCTCACGCTCGTGAAGTGCACTCTCCTGCCTCTGATTCCTCTCACTCTAGCTATGAGGTACGAGCCATAGTTGGTTCTAAGATGGTTAGAGGGCGCAGGTTCTTCTTGATAGATTGGGAGGGCTATGGCCCGGAACATCGCTCTTGGGAGCCTGAGGAGGCTGTCCATGCTCCCGACTTAGTTGCCGATTACCTGCGTCGCCGGGAGGGGGGCCCTTGAGGGGGAGGTACTGTTACGGTTGCACTGGAGACTATGTCCAGATTTCTTGCTACTGCACATGTGCGAGCGCTGGAGACTAAGTCCAGATTTCTTGCTACTGCACATGTGCGAGCGCTGGAGACTAAGTCCAGATTTCTTGCTACTGCACATGTGCGAGCGCTGGAGACTAAGTCCAGATTTCTTGCTACTGCACATGTGCGAGCGCCGGAGACTAAGTCCAATCTTGGAGCCATTGCACATGTGCGGGTGACATCATCGCTGACACGAGGTCACATGTCTCTGACACCTTCTATGCCGATTGGTCGCTGGTCATGTGCTTGTGACGTCTTGCTCGGTGATAGGCCAGCATGACGTCACTCCTGTCGTTCCGGCAGCGGATTGGCTCTAGTGTCCTCCATCTTGGATGAGGCACAGAGTCTATATAAGACCCTGACACATGCCGCATGGTGCTCAGTCCTCTTGGTTCATGCATATGAGTAGACGCTCTGTGCGCGTTCCTCTAGGCATTCCTCTGTCTATGCTAGGTGAGCGCTACCGGCAGGGTAGCGTTCTTATACCTTACAGCTTCGGCTGCTGTCCGTATCCTTACCTCTTAGGGGAGCGGACATAGGCAGGTGCCTGAGGCACATGGTCTGGCTGGGCCTTGTGATTCTACTCGTAGGTGGACGTTGCCGCTAGGGTAACGTTCCTTATACTGCGTCTGGCAGTTGTTCGTATCCTCGCACACTAGGGGAGCGAACAGAGGTAGGAGCTTTGTGCGGCTTACGCTGCTGTTCGTCTCTTTTGCACCACTAGAAGAGCGGACCTAGGCAGGTGCCATATCTAGTGGTTCGTGTCCTCGCACACTAGTGGAGCGAACGCAGGTAGGAGCTTTGTGCGGCTTACGCTGCTGTTCGTCTCTTTTGCACCACTAGAAGAGCGGACCTAGGTAGGTGCCATTTCGCACACATTGCCTTTGTCTCTGTGATTATTAACAGAGATCATTCCACACACCCTCCAAGTAAGGGAGGAATTGCTTTACTTACTTATTATATCCTTCTGTGAGTTAACAGAGGTATTGCACTCTGCCATAGTCTGCAGCAAAGTCTTTGCACGGTGGACCCTGACTGTCTGATACTCCTTTCGGTTATTATCAGACAGCCCCCCGTAACATTATCCATGCTTACGAGCACGGATAATGACAGTTAGTTACTAGTGTTCCTAACCATGGATACCTAAGCTACTGTAATGATCTGCACATGAGGTGACTTCCTGGGTTGCATGCTGTAGTTTTGATATAATCATATGAGCCCTGTATAACCCCACCCCCACCACTTATTGGCAGATTTCTGCATATGCACCATGTACAGAGAAAGTTGTAAGTTAGTGTTGTAGGTGGCATTATACAGAGCTCAGCATTCAGAGAACTGTGAGATCTGCAGCAAATATAATAATGATTTATTTTAGTGTAGCTCTTCTCTTCAAAGCTCAATATCATAAAGTTGTTACTTCCGAAACTAGAATTCCCATCGTGCTCGCTCCACTCCCCACACCAGTCCTCAATAAAAATAATAGTAATATACAATCACATTTTATCGTAGTGATTAGCACATACGTTTTGTTAAAAAAAAAATCCTAATATTTATTTTTAGGCAGATTATTATTACCTGATCTTCCCTTTCATCACTTATTCCGTTTTCGCTTAGATCTGTGTTAATTTTCTGGGTCATCTCTTCAGCTTCATCCACAGATGCCAGGCTTGATGTCACAAGAGAACTTCTCCTTGAGGTGACACTTATAATTTGTCTGGATCATCAAATACAATGGAAAAAGATATTTTGATTATACCATAGTAAAAAAATAAAGCTCATATACACATTGCGGTGGCATTTAACTATTTCACCCCTATGTGATTTTCCGTTTTTGTTTTTTCCTCCCCTTCTTCCAAGAGCCATAACGTCATAACGTTTTTATTCTTCCATCAATATAGCCATATGTGGGCTTGTTTTTTTGCGGGATGAGTTGAACATTTGAATGACTCCATTCATTTTACCATATGGTGTACTGAAAAATGGGAAAAAAATTCCAATTGCATAGAAATTGGAAAAAAAATTGCAGTTGTTTTTCACTCTATGGTAAAACTGACCTGGCAACATGATTCTCTGGATCAGTACATGTGGAGGTTTTTTTTTATTTAAATGGTGAAAACAAAATTCAGAAATTTCTAAATAATTTTTTTTGCTTGTGTCTCTGTGTTTATGTTTTGCCACATGCAGCTTTCTGAGGGCTTATTTTTTGCGCCCTGAGCTGACATTTTTACTGATACTATTTGGGGGGCATACAATCTTTTGATCGCCTTTGATTGCATTTAATTGCAACTTTGTGACAACCAAAAACATAGAATTTTAGTGTTTATATTTATTTTCTCATTGCGCTTTGTACGGATTATTTTATTTTGTAGTTTTGTAGATCGGATATTTCTGAATGCAGCAATACCAAATATGTGAATTTTTTTTAATTATTTTATTTTAACAGGGTAAAAGGGGGGGGATTTGAACTTTTGTGTTTTTTATTTTTTCAGATTTTTAAAAACCTTTTTTTTATTTTTTTTAATTTTACATTATGCTGTATTTACTACTTCCCTTAGGGGCCACAGCACAGGAGGATCACAATAACAGATACAGGGGTCATCACATGACCCCCTGGCTGTTATAACAACCCATCGAGGCCTGCAAACTTGTCTCGTGTGCGTCGATGGGAGCAGCAAATGACTTGTCCCCTCTGCCGGTGTGTGTTAAATCCCGCTGTCAGAGATGAACTCATTAACAGCTGTGTGCGGATCTCCGATCCACCCATGTCTATTAGAGGCACATGATAGCTGAATAAATCCACCATCACATGCAGGGAATGATGCAGATCGGCGTGTGAGCCCATATCAAAGGCAGAGTCAAAACCTTTGACGTACATATCCAGTACGTCAAAAGTTGTGAAGGGGTTACAGCTATAAGGAATATCCAAAAAACGTAAAGGAATATTCATATTTCATTATGTGATGGCATACAGCAAGTATGTAACATTCGTTACTGATCACTGGGTGTTTGACGTCTGAGATCCCCTCTGATCCTGAGAATGAAGGGGCGGTGGAGCTGCTTCCCAGCTTTTCATCTGCACGTTCCCATTCACATCGCTGCATTATAGCTCCATTAAAGTGAATGATGTCAGATGCAAGAGAGCTGCTGTTCAGGGAAAACTGTGATGGGACTTGGGGGGTCCCAGATGTCAGACCCACAGTGATCTTTAAGTGATGGTATAAAATATACATGGCTACAATAATAGAGTAGAACTCTGTGTGTTAGAGGGAAATAGTGAATTTGTATGGATGTAAACTGTATATTTTAAAGGTGAAAACTCAATTTAAAGGTACAAATAGCTTATTTAGCAAGTTTATTTTGATAAGACTTCTAAGCATATTATGTAATTTAAGACACTATCAAAAAACATTACAAAGTTTTCCTAAATAGATGAGATGCCGAATGTCACATGACATGTCACATGTCACAAAAGAATAAACATGTAATTTCTTGGCCTTGCTAAATTTACCGTTAGTTAATACATTATGCAAATTCTCTCTTTATAGAGGAAGAGAACTTAAACTCTAGTGCCACCTATTGGAAGATCCTAAAAGTCAATATTGACCCTTTAATGAGCCTTCCTTCATGATTTAGGATAAAAGTCAAACCAGAATCTCAATTTTCAGACACGTTTCAGAGTGTTGCCCCTCCTCACTGCAAAACAATAAATCTGATTTTGCTGTATTAGAGGCCTTAACAGGGGTTTTAGAGGTAACGTTTCTCCTTGTAGAGAGTTATATGCTTGACATGACGTGTAAGGAGACTTTTAGGCTATTTAATGATCCTCTGGGAAATTTATTCTTCAGAGAGCAAGAGGATTTGAAATTTAGAGTCACCTGTTGGAAATATCGATATTGACTTTTAGGATTTCTACTTCCAATAGGTGGTACTAGAGTCTAAAGGCTGCTTTAAACTCAGCGACATCGCTAGCGATGTCGCTCGTGAAAGCACCCGCCCCCGTCGTTTATGCGTCACGGGCAAATCGCTGCCCATGGCGCACAATATTGCTAGGATGCATCACACACACTTACTTTCCTAGCGATGCCGCTGTGGGCGGCAAACAACCTCTTATGTAAGGGGGAGGTTTGTGCGCCGTCACAGCGACCTTACACAGCGGCCCGCCAATAGAAGCGGAGGGGCAGAGACCAGCCATATTAATGATACGCCCACCTCGTTGCCGGAGGACGCAGGAACGCTGTTGTTCGTCATTCCTGGGGTGTCACACATAGCGATGTGTGCTGCCTCAGGAATGACGAACAACCTGCAACCGGCACCAGCAACGATATTTTGAAAATGAACGACATGTCAACAATTAACGATTAGGTGAGTATTTTTGATCGTTAGCGGTCACTCGTAGGTGTCACATGCAGAGACGTCGCTAACGAGGCCGGATGTGCATCACGAATTCCGTGACCCCAGCGATATCTCTCGTTAACAATGTCGCTGCGTGTAAAACGGCCTTAAGTCCTCTTCCTCTCTCAAGAGGCATTTTACATATTTAATTTCCCACAGGAGCATTACACAGCCTATAAGCCGTTAGGCATGTTACTCTACACAAGTAGAAATATTACTCCTTAAACATACTATGACATAGCATGGGGAAGAAAAAAAACATGGGAGATGGATGATTCTGCACTGCTGAGTTCCAATTAAGTTAAGGTAATCAGGATCAATAAAAGTAGGTTATTGTCAATGCATTTCAAGGTCAAAACAGACTCCTTCCTCAGAACACCCACATGTAAAGCAATTAGTGACATGCATGTGTTTAAATAAATTAAAAAAAGAGCGCCAACGAAAGGTAAAATTAGTCATATGATCAATGTTAAGATGTACGTTCTTGGAAAACAGCAATAACAAAATCCTTTATTATTTTGTATTCATTATGGTTAAAATGAAAAGAGAAAAAAGGGAACTAAATAAAAAAAAAAAAAAAAAATGTATGTTTGTGTCACCTCGTACAGTGCTAGGAACTGCCCAGGATTGGTACCTAGTGACTACCAGCGGTCCAGCCTATCCTCGCCACCAGAGGCTCTAGTGAGCACCCGATAGTCACTTAGTTATTCCCCTCCAGGGTAACCCTGGCCCGTGGCAAAGTGTATCCAGACCCACCAGTAATACAGTTAGATCAGGCCGTGGTCCCCGCTGAAGAATTGGGAGCCAGGGACCCCAAGTCTAATGTACAGATTCTGTACAAGGAGGTCCGCTCTCAGCGTGACAGTACGGACCAGCTGATGCAGCCCATCAATGTGGTGGCAACCAAGCTGCAGGATTTATCCACTCCAGTGTCTGACCTGTCTCCACCTCCACTACATCTGGAAAACTTTACTCTATATCAGTGTCTTTGAGGGAACTGCCTAAAGTTCCAGTGTCTCTGGTGGTTCTGCTAAGCTCCAGCTTCCACTTCTGTTCCGCTATGGTGAGGACATCAAGGAGAGCCTCAGCTTCGTTAATTAGTGCAAGGTCCATTTCACCCTCCATTCACATCTCTTCCCTACTGATCAAATCAAGATAGCCTTTATGGTTTCCCTGCTTTCTGGATAAGCCCTGGCTTGGACAAATTCAATCTGGGAATGTGGTGGTCCAGAGACTGGCAACATAAGGAAATTCCTGGAGATGTTCCAGGGATTATTCGATGTTCAAGGCTGCATCACCTTAGCTGCTTCATCCTTTTTGTGTCTATGGCAAGGCACGGACTGTGAGGCACAATATGGCTTACACTTCCATACCTTAGTGGCAGACCTAGCCTGAAATGATGAGGCACTGATGGTGACCATTTTTGCAGAGTCTATCCAGTCTATCCAGCCGTATCAAGGATGTGTTGACTGGCAGAGATCAACCATCCTTGCTGGATGCCCTTACACAGCTGGCCACCAGGATAGATCTTCACTGCCAAAAGCGGGTCATGGAACAAGTGCCCAAAGATCACCCAGAGTGGCTCCGAACTTCAGGTTTCTTTTGCTAACTTAAGCCACACCACGAACCCCAGAGAAATTGCAGTTGTGGAGGGCTATGCTCTCAATGCAGGAACGACAGGAAAGGTTCAGAGAGAATTCATGTATGTACTGTAGAGGCAATGGACATTTTGTTTGCCAGTGCCCTGTGAGAGTAAGTTCTCCAAAGCTATTGACCAAAGTTACCCTGGCTTGGCAGGAGAGATTCCTGTCCGTGGCAGCCTATCTGGCTTCACGGACAAATTCATTCATCACTATATAGTCTGTAGTCTTAAGCTCCCTACACAACAGCTGGAACACCCTCTGACTATTGCTTTCACTTATGGACAACTGCTGGCAGAGCTTATTCAATTCATTACACTGTCTGTCATGCTGTGGATAAGAGTCCTGTATTCCGAGAAAATCTCATTCTACGTGCTACCCAGATCTGTGAATTCAATTTTTCTAGGTCTTCCATGGCTGCATCTCAGCAAACCAACTATTAACTGGTCCACCAATGAGGTGCTCCACTGGAGATCATACTGTGCTACCAACTGCCTCGCCAAGGTTACACTTTTGACTCCGCCCTTTGTGCCTTTGTATTTTGCTTCCCTGCCTGTTCATTATTGTGCCTTTGCAGATGTCTCCTGTGAAAAGAAAGCTGAGGTTTTGCAACCCCACAGACCTTATGACCGTCCAAATAATTTTCTTCCTGGTACTTCTCCTCCTGAGGATCGGGTGTATTTGCTATTCCTGCCTGAGTTTCGGACCATGTCCGAATACATTCAAAAACCTTGGCCAAAGGATTCATCCATAAATTTTCTTTTCCAGCTGGTGCCAGCTTCTTCTTTGTGTTGAAGGATGGCTCCCTATGTCCATGCATAGACTATCATACATCCATGCATTGACTATTGAGTCAAAATCAACAAAACCACCATGAAAAACAAGTATTCTCTGCTTTTAATCTCTGAACTGTTTGACAGAATCTGTGGGGCAAAGATATTCTCCAAATTGGACCAATAAGGGGCTAAAGGGGGCTTTACACGCTTTCGTTAATGTTTTATCGTCGGGGTCACATTGTTAGTGACGCACATCCGGCGTCATTAACGATATCGCAGCATGTGACACTTACCAGCGACCTTAAGCGACCTCAAAAATGGTGAAAATTGTTCACCATGGAGAGGTCGTCCCAAAACCAAAAATCGGTAATGGTTGATTATCAATGTGGTTCGTTGCTCCTGCGGCAGCACACATCACTGTGTGTGACACCGCAGGAGCGATGAACCTCACCTTACCTGCCGCCGGCCGCAATGCGGAAGGAAGGAGGTGGGCGGGATGTTACGTCCCGCTCATCTCCGCCCCTCCACTTTGATTGGCCGGCCGCTTAGTGACGTCGCGGTGACGTCGCTGTGATGCCGAACGTCCCTCCCCCTTGAGGGAGGGATTGTTCGGCAGTCACAGCGACGCCGCCGACCAGGTAAGTGCGTGTGATGCTGCCGTAGCGATAATATTCGCTGCTGCAGCGATCACACGAAATCACATGCACGACGGGGGCGGATGCTTTTGCGTATGATATCGCTAGCAATTGCTAGCAATATCGTAGCGTGTAAAGCCCACTTTATAATCTGTTTTGTATCTGAAAGGGCGACAAATGGAAAACCGCCTTTAATACCCATGACGTCACTACATATATCTTGTTATGCGTTTCGGTCTGTGCAACACACCCGCTGTGTTTCAGGAATTCATTAATTACATCTTCTTGGATCTCCTCTACGTTTCCTTAGTCGTATACTTGGGCGACATCGTGATTGTCTCTCCTGACCTGCCCACCCATAAAATGCACGTTCATCGGGTACTGAAGTGTCTACAGAAGAACAATTTGTTTTCCAAGTTTTCCTTCAATGAGTTTGATTCCTTGGAGGAGTCTCAGCACATCATTGCCCCGGCCAGGATTATTGAAGCGACTTCTGTCATTTTTAAAGACATTCCTCTGGGCCAAACTTTTGTCTCTACAACTACAATGAGGATAATTTTGTCCTAGGGTCACAAATCCAAGTTGGTTTGTTATGTGGGCATACGCTAATCTACTGAGCTGATTGCTGCTGCATCCTGTGGCCCTCGTTGGATGTCCGGGATTTCATTTCCGCCAGTTAACCCTGTACTAGAAACAAGTATTCCAGGGACATGTCTGCTGGTATTCTTAAACCCATGCCGGTTCCTTCTGCTCCCTGTCAACATATTGCTATGGACTTCAACACGGACCTGCCTCTTTCCAAGGGTTACGACACCAACTGGTTGTGGTGGATACAAGTCCACAATTGTCTTCCTGAGATCGTGGCTGATTTCTTTTGACTTTCTCATTAGTGTATGTAAACTTTTTACTTTGCAGAAAGTAATACAAATTTCTTAAAACATTCTCTTGCTCTCTCTCATTATTCTGCCATTTGGAAAATATAAATAATTTTTGTAATCCCAATTGACCTAAAACGGGAAAGGTTTATTCTGATTTCATGTCAGATAGTGAGAAAAACATGCGTATGTGTCTTTTTAGCTAGTGTATGTAACTTTCTGGTTTCAATTGTATATGCATAGTAGATATACTGCAACCCTAAAGGTGGTGTCACACATAGCGACACAGCAGTGATCACGACCAGCGATCTGACCTTATCAGAATCGCTGCTGCGTCGTTACATGGTCACTGGTGAGCTGTCAAACGGGCAGATCTCACCAGCGACCAGTGACCAGCCCCCAGCCAGTAGCGACGCATGGAAGCGTAACTGAGGTAAATATCGGGTAACCAAGGAAAGCACTTCTCTTGGTTACCCGATATTTACCTTAGTTACTAGCGTCCGCCGCTCTCACGCTGCCAGTGCCGGCTCCCTGTTCCCTGCACTCCTAGCCAGAGTACAGTACACATCAGGTTAATTACCTGATGTGTACTCCAGCTACGTGTGCAGGGAGCAGGGAGCCGGCACTGGCAGCGTGAGAGCACACCGCTTAGCGCTGGCTCCCTGCACTCCTAGCCAGAGTACATATCGGGTTAATTATCCTAGCTACGTATCCTAGCTACGTATGCAGGGAGCTGGCACTGGCAGCATGAGAGCGGCGGCCGCTAATAACTAAGGTAAATATCGGGTAACCAAGGAAAGGGCTTCTTGGTTACCCGATGTTTACCGTGGTTACAGCTTACCGCAGGCTGCCGGACGCTGGCTCCCTGCTCGCTTCAGTTCGTCGCTCTCTCGCTGTCACACACAGCGATGTGTGCTTCACAGCGGGAGAGCAACGTCCAAAAAATGAAGCAGGACATTCAGCAACGACCGGCGACCTCACAGCAGGGGCCAGGTCATTGCTGGATGTCACACACAGCGACAGCGATGGGACGTCGCTGCTACGTCACAGAAAATGTTGACTTAGCAGCGACGTCATTGTCGTCGTCGCTATGCGTGACACCACCTTAAAATGTATACAGGGTAATAAAAAAAGAGATTAAAGTGTCAAAAAAGTGAAAAGAGCAGTCCATCTCTTAAGTTTTTTTACTTTATTTCTTGTGGATACTGCAGCAGCTGTTTAACGCTATTAGGCCACACTCACATGAGCATATGAATTGGACAAATGCAATGCAAGAATGTCTCGCATTGCACTCAAAGCAATGATAGTCAATGAGGCAGAGCAGATCAGCGATTTTTTGCGTAAATCAGGCAAGACTCGCCAATAGGCCGGGATCACACGAGCATACGAAAAATCTGAAATCCATTTGGTATTCCATATGTCATGTGCTATGTGAGTGTGATTATTTTTTTTTGCCTATCATCCGTATGAAATGCATATGAGATCCGTACGATGTGGTTTTTTTCTCACCAACTGTTATTCGACAATCATTTAGATAACCATTTATAGTGTTCTGAGTTACAGATTAGTAATGTCTCTGTAAAAAAATGGCATATGGATGGTCCACATGCCGTCTGTTTTCTTCTTGCACCCATTGACTTGTTTTGGCGAATCTCATCTGATTTACACATCCAAGCGGAGAATGCTGGGACTTTTTTCTCATTCCGAATCTAGGTGAGAAAAAAAATCACTGATATACTTTGCCTCATCTAACACTGGTCCACAAACAATGCGAGAAAATCTCAAATTGCACCAGTCCGATTCATACGCTCATGTGAGCGAGGCCTTATAGCGGTTGTTCATCACACGACCCTGCCAGGTGAGCATATCACCTCTTCTTCACCTAAAAGGCATAACTAGATAAGCCCCTATAGCGCTCTACAGTATCTCTTTATCCACTGCATGTAAAAACACATTTATGGAACACTGTGTAATAAAATGTACAAAGAAAGAAAATATGGTTATGGTTTTGATAGTGTGACAAGATAAAGTCCTGCACCTACCCTTCGGATGGCACAGAGAGGGGATTCATTCGAAAGTTAAGAAATGGTGTGGTGATCTCCACAAACTGATCAGCTTTCTTCTCAACTGGTTCTGTGGTTGAAAAAAAATATTTTCAATAGAATTTTCTGTTATTTAAATAGCTTTATAGTTTACTTTTGCCCTTTCAGGACCAAGCCCTTCAGATGCCTAAATACCCACAGCAAAATGTTACTTTTCATACATACAGTAATGACATATACTGCCGAGCTCCTTCAAAAAATGTAAACAAGGTCATCTAGAAAAATTAGGATTGGATTTAGTAAGTCAGTAGTAAGTAAGTTAGTCAAGAAATTGATAAGGGTGCCCATACTTTTGCACAGGTCAAATTTTGATTAAATGCGGATTGCACATTTTCTGTTAGTACAATAAATCTCATTTCAATCCAGAAATATTACTCAGTCAATCAGTTACTAGATATGTGAAACTGAAAAAGCTGTTGCAAAAACCCAAATTGTTATAAAGAAAAAAGGTTAACATTAATAGAGGTGACCAAACTTTTTCATATGACTGTATGTTATAGAGTAACAGACCAGAGTATACCATGGGTTAAAGTGGCCTAGGCTAGATTATACTCAGAGGCATAAAGTGACCTAGGCGATAATTTACCACTCAGGCCATATTATACCATCAATAACATTGAGTGATATACACAAGAATTACTTAATTTTTCAACATTTTATTGGGGATTCAGCTTTGTCTAACAAGTTAAAGGCGTTGTCTGACATAAACTCTAAAACATTTTTTAAGCTAATCTGTGCTGTATTGTCATATAAAACACCCCTACATTATTTTATTTTTTTTTTGTTTCTGACTTTTGTTCCTCTTGAATTATCCCTTTATTCTCTGCACATAGTTTACCTGCAGCTCAACCAAACATGAAATCTTCCTATGCCAAACTTCACAGTCAGAGCTGGCACCGCCCGGCCTCACTATCTAGCCCCAACCTCTGCACACTCATTGGCTGTCAGTAGTCTGCCCAGCACAGACCTCTAGCAGAGGACAATATGGCTACATATAATGTAATAATGTGCCCCATCCTTCTGCCCATCTTGTAATAAATGTGCCTATCCTATAGTATTGTGCCCCATCCTTCCACTCATCTTGTAATAATGTCCCATTGGGGGTCCTCTTCTTGTAGTAATGCTCCATCCTGAAGTAGTCTCCCATATTGTGCCATTCTTCACACATGCAAAAAAACAAACAAACACAAATCCTTCTCACCTGTCTTCTTTCCCTCGGTGGCCTGTTTGCTTCTTGTGGCCGCAGCCCCCTTGATGAACGCTGATAGTGCTGCAGCTGACAGCACTTTATATCAGAGGACAGATTCCCGGGTGCTGCGCAGGGATGCGCTCTCTATGCAGCTTCTCCAGTGATCCGCTACTGGCCTCTGATTGGCCGGCGGCTGATCATTGCAGTAGCTATATACAGAGATTGCGTCTGAGCAGCGCCGGGGAATCTGTGTCCTCTGATACTCGTATAAAGCACTGACTGCGCGGCCCCAGCATAGGCAGCAATCAGCAAGTGGGCCATGGGCCTATGTGCCCCAAGCAGCATCAGGGGCCGCAGCTGACAGCGCTTTATATCAGAGGACAGATTTCCGGGCACTGCACAGGGACGTGCTCTCTATGCAGCTTCTCCAGTAATCCGCTGCTAGCGTCTGATTGGCTGGCGGCTGATCATTGCAGTAGCTGTATACAGAGCTCGCGTTTGAGCAGTGTCGGGGAATCTGTCCTCTGATATAAAGCGCTAACTATGTGGCACCAGCAGAGACCGTGATCAGCAAGGGGGCCATGGGCCTACGCACCGCAAGCAGCATCAAGGGCTGCAGCTGACATTGCTTTATATCAGAGCATAGATTCCCTGCACAGGGACGAGCTCTCCGTACAGGTTTTTCAGTGATCAGCTGCTGCCTCTGATTGGCCAGCGGCTGATCATTGCAGTAGCTGTATACAGAGCTCGGTCCTGCGCAGTTACCAGGAATCTGTCCTCTGATATAAAGCACTGACTGCGTGGCACCAGCACAGGCAGTGATCAGCAAGGGGGCCATGGGTCTGCATGCCACAAGCAGCATCAGGGGCCGCATGCAGCCTAGCGGCAGCGTCTTTACCACCACTGCACTACGGAATATGTGGGAGGGTGCTGGGGAAGGTGGGCGGGGACTCCAAGCTCTGTACCCACCGAGCAGGGCGGCAACATGTCGTCGGCTGTGATGCCCGTCAACAAGCTCCTGCCCTTGTCAATGTGACGTCACAGGAAGCAGCAAAATCACGGCAGGAGCAGTCACATGACCACTCTGAGCCGGGGGAGAGGGGCTGACAGCAGTGCACGTAGGTAGTCACTATCTACTTACCTGCCCCTATGTAGCCCAATAGTGAAATGACAAAAAAGGGCAAAATAAGCCGGATAACCCCTTTAAGTGAGAAAGCTAACGGACTTATATCTTTTTTCTTCAACCAAAAAAAGGTCACGATTGCTAATATAATAAAAGTCATAACATCTTGAAACTTCAACTTATAAAGTTGGTTGAGTAGGTAATTTTTTTTTTCTCAGCGATTTCTCAAGTCCCTTATTGCTCAATGCAAGGGACAACTTGTAAAACTTGGAAAAAGTTTGGTGTCATAGAGAGCAGAGAGAAACATGCATAACAAGTTATAGTACATAACATTAATTATGCACTGATGGCACAGCGTCATCTACTGTCAGTTCAATGTAAGCACTGTACTATTTTACACCCCTGGGTGCAGAGTTTATTCCTGAGGTATACTGTGGCCTGGGACAGACTATCCCCGGTTTCCATGTTAGATGGGTACAGTTAGGTCCAGAAATATTTGGACAGTGACACAATTTTCGCGAGTTGGGCTCTGCATGCCACCACATTGGATTTGAAATGAAACCTCTACAACAGAATTAAAGTGCAGATTGTAACGTTTAATTTGAAGGTTTGAACAAAAATATCTGATAGAAATGGTAGGAATTGTACACATTTCTTTACAAACACTCCACATTTTAGGAGGTCAAAAGTAATTGGACAAATAAACCAAACCCAAACAAAAAATTTTTATTTTCAATATTTTGTTGCGAATCCTTTGGAGGCAATCACTGCCTTAAGTCTGGAACCCATGGACATCACCAAATGCTGGGTTTCCTCCTTCTTAATGCTTTGCCAGACCTTTACAGCCGCAGCCTTCAGGTCTTGCTTGTTTGTGGGTCTTTCCGTCTTAAGTCTGGATTTGAGAAAGTGAAATGCATGCTCAATTGGGTTAAGATCTAGTGATTGACTTGGCCATTGCAGAATGTTCCACTTTTTTGCACTCATGAACTCCTGGGTAGCTTTGGCTGTATGCTTGGGGTCATTGTCCATCTGTACTATGAAGCACCGTCCGATTAACTTTGCGGCATTTGGCTGAATCTGGGCTGAAAGTATATCCCGGTACACTTCAGAATTCATCCGGCTACTCTTGTCTGCTGTTATGTCATCAATAAACACAAGTGACCCAGTGCCATTGAAAGCCATGCATGCCCATGCCATCACGTTGCCTCCACCATGTTTTACAGAGGATGTGGTGTGCCTTGGATCATGTGCCGTTCCCTTTCTTCTCCAAACTTTTTTCTTCCCATCATTCTGGTGCAGGTTGATCTTTGTCTCATCTGTCCATAGAATACTTTTCCAGAACTGAGCTGGCTTCATGAGGTGTTTTTCAGCAAATTTAACTCTGGCCTGTCTATTTTTGGAATTGATGAATGGTTTGCATCTAGATGTGAACCCTTTGTATTTACTTTCATGGAGTCTTCTCTTTACTGTTGACTTAGAGACAGATACACCTACTTCACTGAGAGTGTTCTGGACTTCAGTTGATGTTGTGAACGGGTTCTTCTTCACCAAAGAAAGTATGCGGCGATCATCCACCACTGTTGTCATCCGTGGACGCCCAGGCCTTTTTGAGTTCCCAAGCTCACCAGTCAATTCCTTTTTTTTCAGAATGTACCCGACTGTTGATTTTGCTACTCCAAGCATGTCTGCTATCTCTCTGATGGATTTTTTCTTT
This sequence comes from Anomaloglossus baeobatrachus, assembly GCF_048569485.1. Lineage (NCBI taxonomy): Eukaryota > Metazoa > Chordata > Amphibia > Anura > Aromobatidae > Anomaloglossus > Anomaloglossus baeobatrachus. The sequence goes on along the minus strand of NC_134355.1, from coordinate 159,905,010 downwards.
TTTTCAGCCTCAGGATGTTCTGCTTCACCTCAATTGAGAGTTCCTTAGACCGCATGTTGTCTGGTCACAGCAACAACTTCCAAATGCAAAACCACACACCTGTAATCAACCCGAGACCTTTTAACTACTTCATTGATTACAGGTTAACGAGGGAGACGCCTTCAGAGTTAATTGCAGCCCTTAGAGTCCCTTGTCCAATTACTTTTGGTCCCTTGAAAAAGAGGAGGCTATGCATTACAGAGCTATGATTCCTAAACCCTTTCTCCAATTTGGATGTGAAAACTCTCATATTGCAGCTGGGAGTGTGCACTTTCAGCCCATATTATATATATAATTGTATTTCTGAACATGTTTTTGTAAACAGCTAAAATAACAAAACTTGTGTCACTGTCCAAATATTTCTGGCCCTGACTGTATATTCTGGCCTGGAGGGGTAAAGTTTGGCCTTGGACAATGAATCCCCTGGGTATACTCTGGTCTGGGTCAAATTATACCTGGACCTAATCTGTGAAGGGGTTCATTTGGCCTCCCACATTGGGTTCAGGTGCACTTTAGATAAAGTTCAGTTCGGGACCCAGACTTGATCTGAACTTGATCCCGGAGCCCGGACCCCATTAAAAGTCAATGATTTGGCAGTTCAGCTCTACCTCTTGCAGCCAGCCATAAACAGAGCATTTTTGGCTAAGGAAGGGATTTTTTTTTGGTACACACTACATCCGAAAACATTGTTTTTACACCAATGAGATCCATTCAGAGAATTCAAGTTGCTCACATTGGACCAAGTACCGAGCATATCGGAGCACAATGATTCTTGATCAAGTGGTTAGCATGCGTACAGCGTCCGAACTGCAAACTAGGACACTACGTTTTTAAAGGTCCGTTTTTGGTACAGACCCCGCACTTTACAGTTCGGGTTCGCTCATCTAGATCAGTTAACCCATAAACCAGTTACTTGTAAGCTTTATCCACAAGTCTTCATAGTCTCCTACCCTAGTGGTTATGCATGTATATAGCCTGTTGGTCAGCAATAGTATATATTATAGCTTGGTCTTCTGTATTTCTGTTTTATTGAAGGCAAACGGTGCAAAATTTGTAATAAAATCCAATTGCAAAAATGTTTTCTTTTGCTGTATCTTTTAACTTCCACTCTAAGGCACAGTGATCCTTAGTTCCTCCTTTAAGCTTTGCATACTACTCCTACATGTGTGTTAATTGCCATAATCCATGAGTTTCTCTGAGTCAACCCACATATGCACTGTCAGGAAACATTTTACAGACAAACAAAAAATGCAGTCATTAAATTACCCTTTGTTAAATTCCAAACAAGTACCATAGTTTTTATACCTAAAAGGCAAGTAATTTAGTTGATTGCTAAAATAATCTTAATGTAGCCACTGGAAAATGCTTTTAGGATACAAAACATATTTTTTTTGTAAAGCATGAGTCCTGGTCTAAAGATGCTAAAGAAAGAACATCCGAATTTCCCCGATGCACCAAGTGGAACATGACAAATGGATATTGCGCACCTAAATTTGGCCCCTTGCAGTCTCTTATTATGATCAATGACATGTCTTTTGAATCACAGTAAAGTAATATATTACTGGCCTCAGTCAATATCACCACACAAAATTCACTGGCAAAGTAAATATACTATTCATTTATTCTGGTAATAATTTGATTAAAATTAATAACCGGTCTTCAAAAATAATTAAACCTGTGGTTGAAACCAATGTAATATTGTCCTGCAGTTTCTTTTAATTTGTGTTCTTAAACTTTCTGATTTATTTTTCTTTATTTGTTTTCTTTTTAGTAAAACTCAAGAGTTCTAAAATAACCCCTCAAGAGGCACAAAAACCTAAAAAACAAAACAAAAAGCATTTACTCACCTTCCCCGAGATCTGAGGTCCTGTGCTGCCACTTGCAGCTGCTCCGGTGATTGTGTAAAGGCTAAAGGGGTAATGTCAAGACGACTGCGTTCCAGACCGAGGTTGTTATGGACATGATTATATGAAGATACCCAAAATACAGGACAAGATGGTGCTTGCACCCATATTTGCATTCAGAGACTGTCTGGTTCTTTTCCTGTCAATATAGCTTAGCTTGGAATTCACCAAATTAAGAAACATCTTACTTTCTTACTTCTGTTTAATACATATTAGAAAAGTACAGTATTAAGAGATGTTAGGACAAGTGTGTCTTCTATTTCCTATTTCCTAACATTTCCTTTGTCTTTTGCCTACAACTGCTTGAAAACTTATGATATGATAAAGTATTGCATCCTTTGGAAGTGTCTAAACGTCCGTAGAATAAACAGTCTTGTCCTGCTTTGATCAGAGCACTTTGTTGATTATTGATCACTGCGAGGTTATTGTATGCATACATTTACAGTACAGACCAAAAGTTTGGACACACCTTCTCATCTCTAGAACAACTGTTAAGAGGAGACTTTGTGCAGCAGGCCTTCATGGTAAAGTAGCTGCTAGGAAACCACTGCTAAGGACAGGAAACAAGCAGAAGAGACTTGTTTGGGCTAAAGAACACAAGGAATGGACATTAGACCAGCGGAAATCTGTGCTTTGGTCTGATGAGTCCAAATTTGAGATCTTTGGATCCAACCACCGTGTGTTTGTAGAAAAGGTGAACGGATGGACTCTACATGGCTGGTTCCCACCGTGAAGCATGAAGGAGGAGGTGTGATGGTGTGGGGGTGCTTTGCTGGTGACACTGTTAGGGATTTATTCAAAATTGAAGGCATACAGAACCAGCATGCCTAAAACAGCATCTTGCAGAGGCGTGCTATTCCATCCGGTTTGCATTTAGTTGGACCATCATTTATTTTTCAACAGGACAATGACCCCAAACACACCTCCAGGCTGTGTAAGGGCTATTTGACCAAGAAGGAGAGTGATGGGGTGCTACGCCAGATGACCTGGTCTCCACAGTCACCAGACCTGAACCCAATCGAGATGGTTAGGGGTGAGCTGGACCGCAGAAAGAAGGCAAAATGGCCAACAAGTGCTAAGCATCTCTGGGTACTCTTTCAAGACTGTTGAAAAACCATTTCTGGTAACTACCTCATGAAGCTCATCAAGAGAATGCCAAGAGTGTGCAAAGTAGTAATGAAAGCAAAAGGTGGCTACTTTGAAGAACCTAGAACATAAGACATATTTTCAGTTGTTTCACACTTTTTTAAGTATTTCATTCCACGTTTTAATTCATAGCTTTGATGCCTTCAATGTGAATCTACAATTTTCAGAGTCCTGAAAATAAAGAAAACTGTTTGAATAAGAAGGTGTGTCTAAACATTTGGTCTGTACTGTATAAGACTTATAATTTGAACTACAGATAACTATGGATGGTGCACCCCCTTAGTGTGCACCGCTAAATCAAGATCAGCATCCTTGATGGTTTAGATGGCAGAAGCTGGCAAATTCAATAATTGGCTGCAGTGCTGTCAACAGGATGTAACTAGAAATGAGCAGATCGGGCAATATTCAAATTTGCCTGTTCATCTGTGTTTTTTCCCAGAAAATTTGATTTGCACAGAAGTTAATTGAAAGTACCACTCAAGCGTTTTGTTATTTTTCAGCACTGGAGTGTCGCTTTAAATCTAAGTTCCCTGCCCGTTGTTATATTCTCACCGTCTAGCAGCTTCTCCTTTTACCGACGCCTCTTTGGTCCCGCAGCGCCGTCTTGTGACCATAACTTCTGACTTGCCAGAAGTCAGAAGGTATGTCACAAGCTCTCAATGCAAGTCTATGAAAGCCAGAAAGAGACCAAACCAAGGTTCCCATAAACTAAAGATGCCAATAGGTCTCAAATTGCTGGACAGCGATGATAACAGATGAAGACACTGGAGGGTGAGTTTAAGAATAGGTGCAGGCAACTTAGATTTAAAGTATCACTCCAGTAGTGAAATTAAAAAAGGGTCTGTAAAGCGCTACAGAATATGTTGGCGCTATATAAATAAATAATAACATAAGTAGATTTATATAAGGCAAACATACAAAGGCGGTGCAATTACATTACAGGTAAATAGTTTTAATTAGTCTTTTTGCCAGGAAAACACATTTATAGATGGTACAGGCCAAGTTCTTCTGATAGCAAATGTCAAAATTCTAGTGGGAGCCAGGAGATCTAGATTACAAATGTCAAACTGACGATCATTGACAAAAGCTTTAGAAAGGAGCAGTATTATGCAACTTTTTTCCCACCGTAACGTGAAATTGTCATGGGCTGCAACCTTTGTGGGTGCATGCTCAGAAACCTACCGGGTTTTGTAAACCCAGAAACTATGGCTTAGTAACCAAGACCCCATGGATTTCAATGTCACTACTGCGTCTCCAAAGATATGACGAAGGCAGGACAAGTGGCATTGAGTAGCAGAAGAGCTGGAGAGGTTAGTACAAGTTTGGGGGGGTTATACCATTTTGATGGTCACTAGCCTTCATTCTGCTGAATCTGTGTGAAAGCAAATTACAAAATAATATGTATTTTGTCAATTGTGGATTTTTGTAAAATTCAAATGTAATTCAAGTGCACTAAAATGTAGTCACTTATCTCTAGATGTCATCTTTGCAGCTTGGAATCAAGAGTCAATGGAAAGAGTTAAATGCCGCGCTGTTGCATAAGAAATTAGTCCAAGGGTACAAGTTGGTGATTTATTTTCTCCGAATTTGAGAGAGAGCCCTCTCCCTCTACAAGAAAAAATAATGGCATGTGTTTTTCCTCCTGAAGAAAGAGAGGGTTCTTTTCTAACCGTGTAGAAAATAAATCACCAACTTGTACCCTTGGGCTCATTTCTTATGCAAGAGCCTGGCGTTTAACCCTTTCCATTGTCTCTTGATTCCAATTCCACATGGGGCTACAGCAGTTGGTTTGATGTGCATTAGTGATTGTGACTCTCACAACCATTCAAGGTGAGCCTTGACACTGTCTGATTCTATATCTCATCTCTCAGATAAGACCCTATTTTGCACTTTCCATGCTGCACTTTTCTTTTTGCCTTATATTTGCAGCTTGGTAATAGCTCAGTTATTTTTTCCCTCCCTAAGCCTCTGGAGCAATAATATTTGAAAGGGGACAACCATTTTAGCCCTTTACCATCATATGACATACACTTACATTATATGCCTGCTCCCTTTGATGAGGGCTCAATAGCTGAGGCCACTTCTTTCCCAGCAGATGATGGCTGTGTATATTCAGCCATCATTTGCCTCTAAAAGCTGTGGGTGGAGTGGAGCTCTTCTTGCGGCTGTTAAGCTGTTAAGTGCCATGATCAATCTCTGATAGCGGCATTTACAGTGCAGCAGCATGGGGGTGTATCACCTCATGTACCCATTGGCGAGCCGGGGGTCTACTGAAGATCCCCATGCTTGTCATGAAAGTATTAATATGAAAACTAACCTGTAGCTGCTGTTCATAAGAGACCATTGTTTTCTCTATGCACAGTAGTGTTGTAGTATTGTTGTATAGTACAAGCAATCAGATAATCACAGATTCAAGTTCCCCAAGGGACAGGGGCATAACAATCGTGGTCACATAGATCTCAACTGTGACCAGGCCATTGCTACAGAGGGGCCAGTAGACCCCAGCGCCTTCTTCAGCCGGATGTGCATTCGACATTCAGCTGAAGTATATTGCGCCACAGAGGCCCATCGAGTCTTTGTGCCACAGTACACCCTGCTGTTGTGAATGTCATCTGTGTGGGTGCTGTTCTGAAGCTCCCTCTGGTGGCCAGGAATGGTAGTGGAGCTAAATCTGAGCCATTGACTCAGACAGGTGTCGGTATTAATTGGGAATTGGTGAAGTCCTATTGCAGACATGTCTGGTCTATATAAGAAAGCACTTTCTGTCCGGCTGATGCTGGTTATAATTGTATATTCCCTGTCTCTGTTCCTGGCCTGGAGATTTGTCCTTCCCTGTATCCCTGAGGAAGACTTCTGCAGATAAGTTTCAGTTTTGCCTTGTTTTCTTGTTTACACCTTAGGGTGTTGTTTTTCCTTGTTGTGCTGTGTATCTGTTTTCTTGCAGGTGAAGCTTTGTTTCAATTGTGTTGTGAGCATGGGGGTTTCCCCTGTGCTGGCTTTCCTGCAGGAAAAGGGATTTTTATCCCTGTCTGATTTGATTATTTGCTCTTCTGTATTTTTGTGTTCTTTTTTGGTGTTTTGTCTCTTCCATTAATTACAGGAGTACCTGATATAGTGGGGGTGAGGTCATGTGACCTCCAGGGCCTTTTTTACTACCAGGAGTTTGGTGTTTTTCTATAGGGATTTTGCACTGACCACAATCAGTTCCCTTCCTTTGCTTTGTATCAAGTTAGTTAGCCTTTGCTAATTCTATTTTTCCTATTTGAGTATTGTGTTTTTCTATATCACCGTAATATTTATATGTGGGGGGCTACCTACTCCTTTGGGGACTGCTCTGAGGCAAGGTAGATTTCTTTATTTCATTCTGTGAGGCGTAGCTAGTTTCTCAGGCTGTGACGTGGTGTCTAGGTTTTTAGAAACGCTCCACGGCTATTTATAGTATTGTCTGATAGTCAGGGGATTGCAGTCAGCCCAGGTACCAACTATTCCTGTTTCTTGGTGTTTTTTCACCAATGGGTACTTTTTGTAATCTTCCACGGTTACCGGATCATAATACCCTACTGTATAATCAGAGTTCGGCAGCTATCCTCGGACTGTCTGTGAATGAGAGCGCATGGCAGTGATATCATGCACCATGTCTTGCACGCCGATGTACAGTGCCAGCTCCGGTGCCAGATGTAGTAGAGGATGCTGTGTGATGAGAGAGTGGAGAAAGGTGAGTAGAATTTGTTTTTGTTTTAATGCGAAGGTAGAACGGGGAACATATATTGCAGGATGGGGAACATACAGTATATCACAAAAGTGAGTACACCCCTCACATTTTTGAAAATATTTAATTATATCTTTTCCTGGGACAACACTGAAGATATGACACTGTGATACAATGTAAAGTATTCATTGCACATATGAATACTTCGCTAACATACGAATATATCGCTAAGTCATTAAAAATCGGATCTATTAAAATCAACCCAATCAATGAAGAGTGTGATGAGAAAAAAATAATATTTGCTTTTGGCCTCTAAAATACTGAAATAGAAGGTGATCAAAACATTGTATCTACCACAAAATGGTATCAATAATGACAGCTCAGGGTCTCACAAGATGTCACACAACCACAGTGACCAAACATTTAAAATGATTTGAGTCTTGGAATAAGGTGACCTAAGCAAAGAAATGAGCTGGTTGAACTGCTTGTATAGGTGGAATATGTAGATGGACATTCACACTGTGGCTATTAACAGACAAAACCTAACAAAAAAAATAAATGAGCAAAATATCTTACGTACATCTTGTTGCGGTAGGATTGCTTTAACCTTCTTTAGATTAAAATAGTGTCAGCTGAGTAGCCTATGATATTTACATGTGTCATTGCTATCTATTTACTTAATACAAAGTAATTTGCTCATTTGTTTTCAGCTTTGATTTTGCCTGTTAATTGCCACAGTGTGAATAAGCACTTACACAGTGCATTTATGCCAACAGGTGTGCCAGCTCATTTTTTAAATTGTCTTCAGTTTTTTGTGCATTGTACATATACGGGTGTAGCTCCCCGTTTTTGGGCTGTACATTTTATATACACAGCTTTCCACAGGCAAGTGTTGAAACAGTCAGTTGTTATGATCTGGTCACCTTGGATGATCATAAAAATCCCATCAGCAGAAATAAACAGAAGGGTAGTTTGAACCTGAGCTGACCACAATCCCCTATTTGTCAGACCACACTAGAAGCAAAAAATCAAATAGGACAGGGAGAATCTCCCTTTTCTTAACCCCCATGCTCATCAAAACAAAAAGACAATGCCTCTCCTGCAAGAAAACAGACTCGAAGCAAAACAAAAAGAAAAACAAGCACCCTTAGGTGTGAATAAGGCAATAGAGCAAATAAATTGCAACCCATCTGGAATGGAACAGGCACAGGATAAATGGAAGGACAACTACAAGCCAATTCAGAAACAGAGGAACAAAATCTATAACCGGCCCCCGCCAGCAGACACTGCTCTACTATATAACCCAGGCTGATCTGCAATTGGGCTTTCCAAACTCCCAATTAGCTCCCATACCTGTTGAGGCACAGTAAGCTTCACCCCCAGTCCTGACCACCAGAGGGAGCTCCAAACCATCACCCACTCAGATGACATTCACAACAGTCAGGTATGAGTCCTGTTCTGCCCCATCTATTTTGAGGCCTGCTGGCACATAGCGAGGTGAACTACAAGAACTAAGATCCATGGCGTTTACACTCTATTAATCAAAATAGAGTCAACTACATACCACATGTTATCTACATGTGCTAATACTATTTAATTAGTTATTTGCTTTCTGAAGAGTATTTGCTAAATTTTCTTTTTGTTGTGAGCTGTGTTTGTAAATGTGTGTGAATGTGCACCAACACTTTGCACTTATACTAACATGCTTCAGCTCATGCTTTTGGTTTTCTTTGGTCTTTTGTACTTTGTGGCTCCCTCCCTTTTTGGGCTGTGTATTTAGTTTATAAATCTTTCCACGGGCTGGTGTCTGAACAGTCACACTTCTGACCTTATCTATTGAGGCCTGATGGCAGTTATCGAGAGGTCAATCACTGGAGATAGGACCATCCTTCTTGGATACACCTTGTCGCGGTGGGATGCTTTTATGCTATTTGATCAAAACAGTGTCTACTAGCTACCCTATAATATTTACATGTACTACTATTTACTTACTTAGTTGCGTACTGCAAGGTATAGCTTATTTTTGTTTTTATTCTGGGTTGTTTAAATTCAAAGGGATTGAACAAAAATATAGTCCTCATTTCAGGGACTCAAAAGTAATAGGACAGAGGCGAAAACATAGTTGCGCCTGCACGAACTGGCAAGTTCTCTGCACAGGAACAAGAATTTGCCCGGCGATGTGGATGAAGCGGCTGACGTCATCCACATCACCGGGCAAAATGTCACGCCTGCACAGAGAACTCGCCTTTTCGCGCAGGTGCACCTATGTTTTCAGCTCTGCACGCAATAGGGCAGAGCAAAGTGCACCTGCACAAGCCGGAAATATGTTTGCACAGGCATGGATTTTATCCACCTGAGGCGTCATCCACGTCAATCACCACAGGAGGACAGCGAAAGGAGGAACAGGAGGCGCAGATTAGGACACCCATCGGACCGGACAATTTAAATATATGGTGTGAGATTTTATAAAGGTATTTGTAGGGTCTACGGGGGATGGGGGGAGAGGGTAATGTGCACCTCTATAGAATGTAGCAAAGGCGTTGCTTAAGGTGCTCGTTTTAGTTTAGAAGGCCAAAATCTGGTGACAGGTTCCCTTTCAGCATTTGAAATGTAGCTACTGTGAAGCATCATCCAATCAACCTTGCTGTATTTGTTTGAATATGTAGGTAAGGATGGTTGAACTTGGGGAGATCAACATCCAACACCGCGGAGATGTGAAGCCCCTCACCTGCAGCAGTCACCTCCAGGACCTCAAGGACTCCTCTCCACCTCCAGGGATGCCGCAGGGTCTTCACGTGCTGGAAATCTTTTCGCAACAGGTATGTCAGGTTAACTTTAATAGGAATCGTGACGCCACTCTTGGTTTTGCGGTCGGGATGAGGGGTGACCGCCACTGCAGTTTAACGAGCGTCTGGGGCTGATGGTGTCTGCAGTCTGGGGTTATGGCCTCCCGAGAGTGAGGCTGGACCCAGGGGCTCGGGTGTATATGCGTTGAACCACAGGTCGCAGAAGAACTCACACACAGTCCAGAATGTCTTTCAGGGTTTTTACTCACGTTCAGTTGTTCACTGTGAGGTAACCCGGGCGATGCTGAGACAAACTGCAGGGAGAACCAGGTATCCTTCAGGCTGATATAGAGGTGACTGCAAGCTCGCCTTCCTAGCACTTCTTGTTTCGGATAATCCCCGACTTGAAGTATATGGGATTCATCCAGGGAAGTCGCATCGGCCTTTTCTCCCCTTTCTGGCCCGTTTGCTGGCAGCATGGACCAAGTAAAGATGGCTTCTCGCCCTATCTCACTTATGGGCCCCCTCGTTGATGCTGATGCTGCGGACTCTGTGTGTTTGGTGAGACACCTGGAGTGCCATCACCAGCAAGTTTTAGCAGACCACTAAATGGATGTCTGGCTCTAGGGACCTGTCCCCGTACGTGCCTGGTCTACCAGGAGTCCCCGTTCTCAATCACCCCGCTTCTTCCTGAGTTGTCTTTCTGGCTGACTGTGTGGCAACCGAACTCCCCCGCAAGCAGCCACTACACTGCAGGGTCTGAGTAGCGTGTCTGCGTGTCCGCTCTCTGCTTCAGACTGACATGTGTCCTCTGTCTTGGACTGCCTCTGCATAACTCCTTCCAGATTCTCCACTGCACCACTAGCTGAGATGTGGAGGCCACGCCCCTTCCTTGGTCTGCCCAGGGGTTCCCTCTAAGGTGTGTGTGAGCCCTGGTTAAAGTGTGTCTGTGTGTCCACACCCTAATCAGACTTTGGGATTACCTGTTTGTACTCACCCAGCATGGGTGCAGTACTCAGTGATGCCTGACCAGGTCAGGGGCGCCACAGAGACACCATCACGTGTTTCTCAACGCAGTGACACTAGAACAAGGCCCCCTGGGAAAATATGCAAAACAAGAATGCCGCGGAGACACCATCACATGTTTCTCAACGCTGGCAGGAAAATTAGCCAGGTCTTTCACAGGGAAGGAACAACCACGGAAGGGCAGTCTCCAGTCAAGAAAACCGCCTATGCCAAAACATGGTATCCATCCACAGACAGCTGTTTCGGGGTATTTGCCCCTCATCAGTGTGGAGTAGGAAACTGGCTAGTGGGAGCAATGTCTAGTAAAAGACTACATAGGTAAGGATGGTTGACCTCAGGGAGATCAATATCCAACACCGCGGAGACACCATCACGTGTTTCTCAATGCAGTGGCACTAGAACAAGGCCCCCTGGGAAAATATGCAAAACAAGAATTCCGCGGAGACACCATCACATGTTTCTCAAAGCTGGCAGGAAAATTAGCCAGGTCTTTCACTGGGAAGGAACAACCACGGGAAGTGCAGTCTCCAGTCAAGGAAACCGCCTATACCAAAACATGGTATCCATCCAGAGACAGCTGTTTCAGGGTATTTGCCCCTCATCAGTGTGGAGTAGGAAACTGGCTAGTGGGAGCAATGCCTAGTAGAAGACTACATAGGTAAGGATGGTTGACCTCGGGGAGATCAACATCCAACACCGCGGAGACACTATCACATGTTTCTCAACGCTGGCAGGAAAACTAGACAGGTCTTTCACCGGGAAGGAACAACCATCCTTGCCTATGTAGATACCATGTTTTGCTATAGGCGGTTTCCTTGACTGGAGATTGCCCTTCCCGTGGTTGTTCCTTCCTGGTGAAATACCTGGCTAGTTTTCCTGCCAGTGTTGAGAAACATGTGATGGTGTCTCCGCAGCATTCTTGTTTTGCATATTTTCCCAGGGGGCCTTGTTCTAGTGTCACTGCGTTGAGAAACACGTGATGGTGTCTCCACGGTGTTGGATGTTGATCTCCCCGAGGTCAACTATCCTTACCTATGTAGTCTTCTACTAGGCATTGCTCCCACTAGCCAGTTTCCTACTCCACACTGATGAGGGGCAAATACCCTGAAACAGCTGTCTGTGGATAGATACCATGTTTTGGTATAGGCGGTTTCCTTGACTGAAGACTGCCCTTTCCGTGGTTGTTCCTTCCCGGTGAAAGACCTGGCTAGTTTTCCTGCCAGTGTTGAGAAACATGTGATGGTGTCTCCGCAGCATTCTTGTTTTGTTTGAATACGAGCAGAAAGTATACCCCTGTACACTTCAAAATTCATCCAGCTGCTTCTGTCTTCAGTCACATCATCAATAAACACTAGTGACCCATGCTTGCCCATTCCATCACACAGCCTCCACCATGTTTTACAAAGGATGTGGTGTGCTTTTGATCACGAGCTGATCCAAGCATTCTTCATACTTTCTTCTTCCTATCATTCTGGTACAGGTTGATGTTAATTTCATCTGTCCAAAGAATGCTTTTCCAGAAGTGGTCTGACTTCTTTAGATATTTTATTGGCAAAGTCTAATTTGGCCTTTCTATTTTTCACGCTGATTAATGGTTTGCACCTTGCGGTGAACCTTCATTATTTGCTCTCAAACCTGCTTTCAGATGCCATTTAAACACCTACTTATATACTGAAATAGCTACCTCCTGGAGAGTGTTCTTCACTTGGGTAGATATTATGAATGGGTTTTTCTTCATCATGTAAAGGATTCTATGATCACCCACTATTCTTGTCTTCTGTGGACTTTCAGGCCTTTTCGAGTTCCCAAGCTCACTAATGCCCTCTTTTTGTTTTTCAAACTGATTTGGCCACTTCTAACATTTCTGCTATCTCTCTGATGGATTTCTTCTTCTTTTTTTTTTGAGCCTAATAACAGTGGGGTTTTTTTTCCATTGAGAGCTCCTTTTGCCAGATGTGGTGGGTTCACAGGAACAGGTCCCAAATGGAAAAATGTCAAATCTGGAATCAGTTCCAGACCTTTCACCTGCTTAATTGATGATGCATTAATGAGGGAATAGCTCATGCAGCAAGTTAAAGTGCTTTTAAGATAATTGTCCAATACCTTGAGAACGAGACAGCTACAGAACTGTAATTCCTGAACTGTTAAGGCTGCTTTACACGCAGCGACATCGATTCGCTAGTGATGTCGCTAGCGATAGCACCCGCCCCTGTCATTTGTGTGTCACGGGCAAATCGCTGCCCGTGGCGAACGATATCGCCGGTACGCGTCACACCAACTTACCTTCCTAACGACGTCGCTGTGGCTGGCGATCAACCTCTTTTTTAAGGGGGCGGTTCGTGCGGCGTCACAGCGATGTCACACAGCAGGCCTCCAATAGAAGTCGAGGGGTGGAGAGCAGCCGCATGAATGTCACTCCTACCTCGTTGCCGGAGGACGCAGGAACGCTGTTGTTTGTCGTTCCCAGGGTGTCACATGTAGCGATGTGTGCTGCCTCAGGAACGACGTACAACCTGCGTCCCAACCGATCAACGATTTTTTGAAAATGAACAACGTGTCAACAATCAACGATTTGGTGAGTATTTGGGATTGTTAGTGGTCGCTTGTAAGTGTCACACGCAACAACGTCGCTAACGAGGCTGGATGTGCGTCACGAATTTCGTGACCCCAGCTATAACTCGTTAGCGATGTCATTGCATGTAAAGCGGCCTTTACTTCAATAAGGATGTGAATACCCTATAATAATCCTGAGAGGCTGCACTTTAAGCTCATATTGATTATATGACTGTATCATGAATATGTTTTAGTAAACAACTAAAATGACATTTGTGTTGTTGTCCAAATATTTCTTCTGAGGGCAGATCAAAGTACTGTAATGCGTAGGCGCGAGGAAAGGTTAAACACCGCCCATGCATGCACACTACAATAGTTTGATTTTCCCTGAGCAGGGCAGATCAAGGTGCGCCTGCACAGGACCTCAATGCCGGCCAGTGTGCATGACGTAGGATGTGTCACACAGGCCTCAGAAGAAGGAGGAAAGCCGTAGAGAGGAGGTGCAGGACCGGAGAGAAGCAACACTCTGTGGACCGGACCGCCCCTTAGGTGAGTATTTTAAAAGCGTTTTTTACGTTATACAGAGTAGCCTGGGCTCTTATACACAGTATTCTAGAATGTTGTATATAAGAGCTCCCTGCTGGTAGCAGCAGCTTATAGTCGTCAAATCTGGTGACTGGTTCCATTTAAGACTTTGAATTCATGAAAAATGATATCATTTAAGTAACAAATATACCACATGTCTTCCTTTAAAAGCATTAACCCCCATAGGATTATCTGATACTAACAATGCATGGTCAGTAAGAACGCACTAAGAATTCATATTGGAGATTTCCATTGCTCGTCTACTCAGCCATGAAAGAAAAGAAAGGTAGCATTACATTTTTTTCTGAAGCTGCAAGAAAATATACTGTATATCTACACAAATTTACCTTTAGCTTCATCTGTAACATTAACATCTTTTTTCTGTCTTATCAGTTTCCATCGTGGCACAGGAGGTGGTTTTGGTGGAGCAACTAAAGGGCACGATCGAGTTCGAGACACAAGTACTGGGTGGTTGTGAATGTGAGATAATCCATATTGTCTCAGCTTTTCTGAAGAGCTTGCCTTGTAACAAAAAATATACAGATTAATTTCCTTAGTTCACACAGATCATATGACATCACATATATTATTGCAGTAAAGAGTCAATGTAGAACTGTCTTTGCTAGATTTACTAAGATTTAAAAAGAACGTCTTCCTTCAGAAAATCTTCATCCCAGTTGTTTTTTACTCACTATGTCCAGGTTCAGCACTGAGTCTCTGGCACTGCTCCTTGTGACCGTTATTTGCTGCTGTCTTGCTGCCCCATCAACATTAAAGCAGCCAACCATTGATCAGCGACTTTGCCCATGCAGAAGGAAAGCCTGTCTCGGAGCCACTAAGCTCAATGATTGGCTGTCGATGTGATATCAGCCAATAACAGACACCACCAGAGATTTAGAGCTTCACTTGGGGTCAGTGAGTAAAAAGCATTTGTTTTTCTACAACAAACGGCAGCCGATAAAGATTTTCTGAGGGGGTCAAACTCTTTAATAAGTAGACGCGGTATACTTTATCTGAATGGGCTGGATAATAGATTCTCAAGAATAGAATCTTTACACTTTTGTCTATCTTATCTACCACCACATATTATTTCACTTACTTATAAAAAAATATTTTGATCCAAAATTGTGGTGCATAAGTCATGTTCTTTTTCATCAAAGTTCTCCACTCCCGTACACTTGGTGAAGCCATTTTTTTTTCAGTGTTAACCACAAGAAGTATTTTAAACATCATCTAGATTGGTCTGATATTTGATGTGCCAAAAATGGTAAAAAAAAAGTGAAGGCCCATGCTCAAAATTAATTATATAATTAACAGTCAATGGAACCATCAGATAAGAGGATTTTATGTTCAATGTTACACTCATTGCAAGCATTCTAAATTCTGCATATTATAAATCGTATTATCACTTGATAATATGGATGTGTGGGTACTGAAAAGCAGGTACTGATAAGTGAAATTAATTTTCTAAAGAAAAATTGGGGTCAAAAAGGTTGGCTCCACACTAATGATTGGCTGAAACAAGGCAAGAGCTCAATAAAAAAGTAAAACTGACTTTTACATTTAAAGAAAAAAAACATTTAACCTAAGAAAATCCTGCTCCTCTGACTTAACAAGCCATAAGGGACTTGGAGGTTTAAGATGAAGTAGAGGCCTTCTGGGGCCAAGGCTAGGGTCACATGTAAAAATGCATATTAAAATGCCGAAAGTGTCAGAAGCCTACAGCTAGAAATCTCTATAAAATTCTACAAGTAATAAAGCCTACTTCCATGACCTATGACATTACCAAGTGTACAGGGAAGACAATACTCCAGGTATGCAGGAATTCGAAAGGAAAGCTTGAGCACTGGACACCTTTGCTCATCTGAATACTGCACCAATATACTGTAAATATTTTTTCACTATAACATCAGTGAAAATACACTAATATTTCAGACTGCTCTTTTAAATTACACTTGGTAAATAAAAATGAAATTCACAAGACGTTCAAAATGTTCTGTTTATGGGTGAATGCAGCTAAAACTTCTTACCATCTGCCCAAGTAAGGAAATCTTCTGCTCACTCAAATGGAGTGGTAAGTAACTTGCGTACACAACCATCTGGGGCACCAGGGTTACAGATGTGACTGTAGAGAAATATACATAGAGAATGTTCTTCTGCTTGAAAGATTAATTTAGACTCTAACAAAGTTTGTTCATTTCAAGTATAGTCATGTGAAATAGAAACACCACATTGGAAAAAGTAACCAAACTAAAGTTCTAAATATAAGAAGTCAAGAGAAGTTTCTCGGAGTAATTAGTGCTACATTTTATGATGCAGATGAGAACCCCTTTAGGTGTCTGGAGAACGATAACTTGCATGTCCCCCTGACATAGCAAGCAAGGCCAGTGTAATTTAGGAATGCGTGAAAAAGATAATTGCATTTCTGTAGAAACATTCTCTAAGGAGAGCCATATAAAAATAAAGCCAGGACAAGCTTCATGTTAAGCTGTGCTAATAAATAAAATCCCTCAGGTTTTTTCTATATGTTCTATTTTAGTTGAAGGGTTGAGTACAAAAAATATAATTAGGTCAAAGCCATTATAAAATGAGAAAAACAGGCAAGCTTTGAAAGTTATAGGTCTCTTCAGGTCACCGCGCTCAAGGTGTGTAAAAGTAAGAAGGAATAGAAGTGAAAAATATTTTCTTGCTTGAATATAACCTAGATAATATTGTAAGGTGTTACATGTCCTTGCTTTAGTTTTAGGCCTTGCTCCCTTCTCTTATGGTGTCTTGCTTTACAGTAGTCCATGTCAGTTTCTCAGGTAACCCAGCAAATGTTTCAGATACCACCACCCAAGCCTCTTTCAGGTTGACCCAAGGCAGAACTCCGGTGCTTGGATATTAAAAAGCATTGTACACAGTTGCCTCAAGTTTGTCGTTTTGCTTCCACTTTACTTTGCTTGGTTCCAGCCAGGTTTATAATTTTCCACCTCTGCTATTCCTTACTTTCATGCCACATTCAGACTGAGAGTACGGTTCCACTTGCACATGACTCGCACGAGTCTCGCAACGATATCAACTGGCATGGCCTGACGCTCTCCGGATACGAGCGTGCAGCTGCATGAAATACATGCATATTACAGAGCGGTTTATGTAAGCTGGAGGCTTTAGTGAAGATATGGCAACTGAAGTCAAACATTAATAAATATAAGGTAATGCTCTTGAGAAACAAAATGTACAAAGTGCATATTGGTGGGCTAACAAACTCACCTTAGTGCCAGCTGATAAGGTAAGTAACATTTTGAGATGTGTTAAAAGTGGCATAGATACTCATCACAAGAAAATAGTTTTGACTCTGTACAAGTCAGTAGTGTAGCCACAATTCATCTCTCAGCTGCATTTGACACTGTGGATCACCAGCTCCTCCTCACAATTTTCCACTCTATAAGCCTCAAAGAAACTGCTCAGTCTTGCGTTTTCTCCTACCTCTGATGGCTATCACTTGTCAGCTCTTCCTCCTATTATCTTCCCCTTACTGTAGGGGGTAAAAATACTAGGGATTGTCTGCCTACCGTCTCTAATACCATGTCCTTCCTCTATCTAAAACTGAATCTCTACAAAACTGAACTTGCCGTGTTTCATCCCCTTACTAACTTACCCGATATTGCATTTCAACCATAACTCCCAAGCAGCCTGCCCAATGTATTGGAGTCATATTTGGCACCAAACTGTCTTTTATTCCTTAGATTCAATCACTCACTGACTCACATCAACTACATTGTAGCAATTTCTCCAGAATCCAACCTGTTCTCATCTTTGAAACTGCAAAAACCCTTACTTTTGCTCTTGTCCTTCTCATCTGGACTACTGAAACTCTTTACTGACCTCTAACCAAACTTACTCCTCTCCAATCCATGCTGAATGTGAAAGAAATAATTTTATTTGAGTTGTTACATCAATGCCTCCAACTTGTGCCAGTGAGTACACTCGTTACCCAACTACTACAGAGTACAATATAAACTTACCTCTCTCACCCACAAAGCTCTCCACAGTTCTGCACAACCATATTTCTCCTCCCTCATATCTTTTTATCACCCTACACAGCTTTCTGTTCTGAAACTGATCTAAGACTAACATCTTTCATAAGCCAAACCTCCCACTTTTATCTCCAAGACTTCTTTCACGCTGTGACAGTTTCCTGGAATGCACTATCCCAGACAAGCCGATAAATACCTAGCCTTCACATTCTTAAAAGTAATTTAAAAACACATCTCTTTAGACATACCTATCACTTCACTTCACTAATATAACTATTCCCTGTATCTCCTTTCTATTTATTCCGCAGAATCTGCTCTGTTATGGTCAGAAGATCGCTGACATTCCCATAGATTTCCCATTCAAGGGAAAAAAACATCCCTTATCCAGAGATAGTGGCTACCCAATATCTAAGACCCACTACCCCAAATGTCCAGGAGGAAAAACGTGAAAAAACAGAAAAAAGACTACAAGAGTGGTTGGTAACTAACAGGCGGCAATCGCCTGACTATATAAAAAAAACTAAAAATAGTGGTGGAGCGTACCTGCTTTACCTAGATGCTTCGTCACCGCCTAAGAAACTAGCTAGCCTCAAAGATGAAGAAAGAAATTCTAACTTGCCTCAGAGCAGCCCCAAAGGGATAGTTAAAGCCCCCAACAAACTGTATATGGATGATGATATAAGAAATAAACAATACACAGATGGTTAGGAATAGACTTGAGCAAAGAGAGGCCCTGCTAACTAAGACACCAAAGGATAGGATAAATCACTGGGTGCAGCCAGCAAAACCCTAATATATGCCAACTCCTGATGATCAAAATTCCGTTAGGAACACATGATCCTCCACCCATCTAAGAGAGGTTGTCTCAAAAAGTAGCAAAATATTCAATGTCCAACAGGACTAATAGTGAGCAGTCCATTAATGTGGTCTAATAAACTGTACAACAAAGTAAATATGCAAAATGATGGTGAAAGGTCTTCACTGGAATCTCAGCAATGTCCCTTTGTTAAAGTTCATCAGTGGGAACACAATGGGGCACCAAACACATAAATGACCAAAAAACGCAGGACCATGTTCAGACAAAGAGAAAAACTCCACTATGCATTTTTTTCCACTGTCAATGAACAATCTTCATAGAATTTCAAAACTAATTGAAACAGAATCAAAATAAGCATTGCACATAAGAGAAAAATGCATGAAAACTGTTCAGTCACAGGCTAGATATCAAAGTACTTATCCAAGGTGCCAAAGGCGATTTCAGGATGACTATGAAAAAAGGCAAAAATTTAACCCATAGAAGCAGACAAACTGTAGCAGACAACACTGGAAATCTCAAAGAGAAAAAGAAAAACTGGAGCGCACTGGAAAAGTGTCCGGCAGGTCACAGGCACACGGCCGACATGACAGGAGGATCTGGTGTTCAAGACTCGATCACTAGAGAATAACTGACACAGGAAACTATATCACCGGCATCAGCTTGAGGCAGAATCTCTTACTGTATACACCAAGGGCTGGAAATGATTGGCCCACTGGGATTAGAGCCAAGCCCTGCACCTGTCTAACTGACAAGCACAGAACCTGACTCACTTTCAACACTGGCCACTTGAGGGAGCCCAAAAATTTTCCCAGGAAGAATCTGAACCCCTTCACAATCGGCAATGGCCAATCAAACAGAAACACCATCCATAACACTGCTGTCTCTTATTCATCTGTCTCTGCATCCTCCATGCACTCAATCAAAGTTGGTAACTGTAGTTAGACAGATACAGGCTGACGAGGGCTCATGCATCTGTATATGAAAACCCATATTTATTATTATAATGATACAGATTTCTCATTAATCTTTTTCTTCAACAAATGACTGGATGTTATGGTAACCCAGTGGTACCCCGCAATTGCGTTACAGGCAGTGATGGTAGTTGATGCGCAGTAATGCAATTGAAATGTCACTGTAAGAGATTGTCAGCGGCATTGAAATGGTTAGGTGCACTCATAGGAACAAGCTCCGGTTGCTGCAGTTACAGGCAGATGCCAGCTATGTAACACAGTGGACATCTCCCTGGTATGAAGCAGGCTCCACTCCAGAGTCAGCTTCATACATTTTTAAGAAGTAATGAAAAAACAAATGTACATCATAGGACTTTAACCCCTTATCACAATAGGACATACAGTTCAGTTACATTCTATTGCATCTCACAAACTTTGAATGTGGACGCACAAGCCGAGCCAGCATCTTTCCCGGCACATGATGGCTATGATATTCTACCATCATCTGCTTTAACAGCCAAATGTTAACCTGTTAAATGCTGCTGCCAATCGCTGACAGTGGCATTTACAATGCACCGGTGGGGGGCACTGTGCTAACAGCCCATTAGTTCCTCTGCGACGCAATTGCGGGGTGCTGATGAGTTGCCGTGGTAGCTTTGGTCTGCTGTGCCAGTCATGATGGCTCTGCTGTGAACGCTAGCTGCTGGCTGGTTTTCATAGGAGACCATGATTTGTGCTATACACAGCAGAACTGTAGTACTGCTGTGTATAGTACAAGCAATTAGACAATCACAGGTTGAAGTCTCTTAAAGGGACTCACCTGAGGGCAGCAGAATGATATAGGCAAAGAGATCCTGAACCCAATGATGTATCACTTAGATTACTGGCTGCAGCTATTCTGACACAGTCAGAATTTTTAGATTTAGGCATGTAGCAGAGCTGAGAGAGCTGTCCCGCCCACACCAGGCCCTCAATAGAAATTGTACATTGACAATGAGTTGTCAATCAAGGGAGGGAGCGTGCCAGACTGCCACACGCATTACATTGTAGTCCGAGCAATGAGGAATCCTGCTTGTGTCCTACTGCTTAAATAAGTAAAGCAAATAAACAACAGATCAGACCTAAACAAGACAGGCATCCTGCAAAACCTGCTGACAGATTCCCTTTAAGGGAATAAACATGTACAATGAAATTAAAACAAAAATAAAAAAAAGATATTGAAATTAAAAACATATAAGTTTAAATCACTCAATCTTTCTCTGATTAAAAATAATGAAATAAAAAAACCCTCATATGTGGTATTGTTACGCCGGAAAAGTCCGATATATGAAAATTTTAAATTAAGTAGCCCAATCTATAAATTCTGTAATGACAAAAACAAATCAAAATGTCAGAATTGTGTTTTCTTGGCTGTTACAGGAATATGGTGACAGAAGCATATTTTGGTATTCCCATTACTGTAGTGATGTGGAGATTTTTACCATACAATGAACACTAAATAGAAAAAAAACAAAAAACAATTGTGGAATTGTGGGTTTTTTGTGGGTTGTGGTTTTTTTTTTGCAATTTCAGAACAATTGGGAATTTTTTTCCTGATTTTCAGTTAGTCATATCATAAAATGGACAGTTTCATTTAAAAGTACAACTCATCCCGCAAAAAACAGGCCTTCATATGGCTATGTTGACGGAAAAATGAAAAAGTTATGGGTTTTGAAAGGAAAGGAAAAAGCGAAAATGCAAAAAAGAAAAATAGCCGTGACACAAAGGAGTTAAGGGATAAAGACTAATATGTCACAGAATACAGAGTATATTTTACATCACAATAGACTTCAAAGTACTATGTGGCCTCATAAAAAAGAATACAAAACTATTGAAGAATGGCATTAAATAGGTGTGAGTGAATTCAGTCGAAAAGTATTACAGTATGCAATTGTATCTGACATAAAATGAAATTATACAGATATTCAGTGAATCATAGGTGCTGCTTCCAAGATGTTCCATCCTGTCTATCGCCACAAGCAAAAAATCTGTTATTTTCTGACTCCTAGCATTTTTATTTTGTAACAATAATATAAAAATTATACATTTTTAATTCTCAACTCAGTACTAGCCCCAAACGTTCCCGACAACCTCCCCCCTAAAAAAACAGAAGCAAAAAAACATCTATGATCTATGCTATGTAAGTAATATACATCTCCGCCATAGAGATGTAAAAGACATAAGTAATCTACATTTATGACTGCCTGCACCACTCCACTTAAGTGTTACTGTGTTGGCACAAGATACATTGCCCGGTTAACATGTACCTATCATGTTGTGTATGCCATCTGTCTTCTTCCAGATATACCCAGCGTACTGCCACTGGCATTGTATCAATCTGTGTTTAGCCAATTGCTTAAGAATCATCTGACAATACTATTACTGCATTTTTTTTAAATCTTGTGGTACAGATGGAGACATTTGCATAATGTTGCTTAGTAAAATATAAGCCATAGCTGTACATACAGGATAACCAGACATAATATGCTGTATGAGCAATCCTTTTGAATTGGAAATGGATTTAAAAGGATTGACCTCAGGACATCCAATTGTTCGAGCAGAAATGCCATTGTAACCGTCATCGTCGGAGCAAAGACCAGTAGATATTATTTTAAAGAGGACCAATCAATTATTGGAAAGCTTCATGATGTAAAAGGAGAGCAACGTACATAATCTTTCTCAAATTTACTGATAATAGCTTTAACCTTTTAAAGGGAACCTGTCACTAGGTTTTTCCCTTATAAGCTGCGGCCACCACCAGTGAGCCCTTATATACAGCATTCCAGAATACTGTATATAAGAGCTCAGGCCGCTCTGTAGAACATAAAAAACCCTTTATAATACTCACCTAGGGGGCAGTAGGGTCCAATGGGTGTTGCTGCTCTCGGTCCGGCACCTCCTCCATCTTGTGGGATTGCCCAGACCCATGTGCATGACACGTCCTGCGTCATTCACAGTGAGGCCTCTATGACTTTCCTGCATATGCGCACTTTGATCTACCGTGCTCTTGACAACCAAAGTACTGTAATGTGCAGCGCGAGAAAAGGTCCAAGACCACCCGCGCATGTACACTACAGTACTTTGATCTTCCCTCAGCAGGAACGCAATGGAAGCCTCTCTGTGAATGACGCAGGATGCGTCATGCACACAGGGCTTGGCAAGAGGACGGCAATCACACAAGAAGGATGAGGCTCCAGACCGAGAGCAGGGACACCTATCGTACCGGACTGCCCGCTAGGTCAGTATTATAAAGGTGTTTTTAACGTTCTACAGAGTGGCCTGGGCTCTTATATACAGTATACTGGAATGCTGTATATAAGAGCTTACTGGTGGTGGCCGCAGCTCATAAGGGAAAAACCTGGTGACGGCGTCGATTTAAAAGGTTAACGCTGTTATCACTAAATTTGAGAAAGAATATGTACTTTGCTCTCCTTTTACATCATGAAGCTTTCTAATAATTGATTAGTCCTCTTTAAACTAATATCTCTTGGTCTTTGCTCTGACGTTTGAATTTTTTATGGAATGCTTTATATAAGAGCTTACTGGTGGTGGCGGCAGCTCATAAGGTAAAAACCTTGTGACAGGTTCCCTTTACGAAAGAGAGGCTGAAGTTGGGCTCTATGCTGTATCACTATTTGACAGACAATCCAGTGAGCCTTTCTGCTTGCCAGTGGGTGATAGCACTGTGTGAGGGGAGAATGGGAGCATGAAGCATGCAAACACAGAGCGTGCTGTTATCTCACACACACGGAAAGTGCTGCTATCTTTATACAAATGGGAGGTGTTGTTACCTTCATATATTGGGGAGTGTCTGACATCTTTTTTTTTATAACTGAATGTTTTATTAAATTTTTTAAAAACAGACATGGAAAAAGTACATGAATGCATAGATATGTCTCACAAGCATATGAGCTATAACTGTAAACCAAGAATCAGTATACATATCATACTATCCACTAATACAATAAAACCAGGGAATGTGACAAGACAAACAAAACAATACTAGACAAGGAGATATAAGGATGGGGGGGATGAAGTGGTGAGGGTGGATATATCAGGCTTCCATCAAAACCATGCCTTACTATTATTCTTTATTGGCCCAATAGGTGTCCCAAAGTGACCAAACGCTCTCAACATGATCTACCGTGTTATTTGACAGGGCAGATACATACTCCATCCTTCTCACATCTTGGATCCGAGAATGGAGATCTGTAAGTGAGGGTGGATGGGCCGATCTCCAGTTACGGGCAATCAGACATCTAGCTGCTGTAGTTATATGTAACAATAACCGCTTCACTCTTTTCCCCAGCTGAACAAGTGGTATATTTAATATATAGAATTTAGGATCCAGGGGAACCCGAAGGCCAGTTACTTTATATATAAGGGATTGCACCAACCTCCAGAAGCACTGGATAATGGGGCATACCCAGAATATGTGTGGTATGTCTCCTCCTGTAGCTCGACACCTCCAACAATTGTCAGGTATAGCTGGGTTTAGTTTATGTAGTAGTGATGGGGTGTGATACCAATACATGAGTAATTTATACTGATTTTCCTTATAGACATAGCATGAGGATGTCTTAGAGGCAGTATCCCAGATCCGTTTCCGCATACACAGGGGAATGGTCTCACCAAGGAAATCTTCCCATTTCCTCATATATGTATGATCTGGCTTATCTACTGGGCAGGGGGTAATTAAAATACGGTATATATCTGAGATGATAAGGAATAACGTTTGGAACACCATTCTAAGTCTGAACCGGATGCAAAAATCCAAAAAAACATCACTATGGGGAGATAAGGTATGCACACCAGTGACTATGCAAGGGGAACACATGAAATAGCAGAAACTGCCGTGTGAATACTGACCTGAAAAATCCAATAGCTATATGTAAGAGTGAAAATGTGAAAAATGGAATCTGCACCACTGCCACGAACACATGAATCAAGAGAAATTTAGCTACTGAATTGATCAATGCAATAGAGCCCCAACACTACGCCAAAGTAATACTTTGGCGTAGTGTTGGGGCTCTATTGCATTGATCAATTCAGTAGCTAAATTTCTCTTGATTCATGTGTTCGTGGCAGTGGTGCAGATTCCATTTTTCACATTTTCACTCTTACATATAGCTATTGGATTTTTCAGGTCAGTATTCACACGGCAGTTTCTGCTATTTCATGTGTTCCCCTTGCATAGTCACTGGTGTGCATACCTTATCTCCCCATATATCTGAGATGAGGCCTTTAGTAGAGACCCCAGCTCTGCATAATCTCTCAAAAAGTGTAGGGATAGAGACTTCTAAGGAGGTAAAAAGGGAGTGCATCAGGTGTCTAATTTGTAAATACCGATATTGGGAATTGCCAGGGAGATTAAATTTATCAGCTATGGTGGCGTAGGGGAGAAGGACTCTGGAACGTGCGTCTACTATGTCAGCAAAGCAAAAGAGTTTCCTGTCAAACCATGTCTTAGTCGCTGTACCCTGCATACCGTCTGGCATTCTGGGATTAAAAAGAAAAGAAGTCAATGGAGAGTGTTCAGATTTAAGTGGAAACTTTTTGACACAACAGTCCCATATCCTCTTCGTGAAGGCTATAGGGCCCAGAGTATGTGGGTCAGGCTTGTTTGATGAGGTGCCCCAGAGGTAGGAATTGGGGTGTATTGGGGCGAGCCATAACTTCTCTATTTCCATCCATCTAGAGAAGGCGGGGAGTGTCTGACATCTTTATGCTGCATGTAGTTAGGTAAGGAAGATGGAAGATAGATCCCTGTGTGTTATGGAACAGCAGGTGGAGAAAATTAGAAACATCAACTCCAATCCTATCACAGCTGCTCGTTAGTGTGATGTAGAGGCGTCCATAGAAATCACAGGGCCCCATAGTAAAAATCCTAATTTGCCCCTCCCCAAACAAAAATAAAAATAGTATTCGGCAGGGTCACAGAAGAGTATATGTTACAACTTTGCAGCCATTTAAAAGTAATGTCCCTCCTACTGAAGCCCCTTGATGTTCCCACACAGCAAGTTACCCCTATTATGGAACCCATAAAGTATGATGCCAACAAAAGTGTCCCTCAAACACAGTATGATACCCAGAAATTAATTCCTACACAATACACGCTACACGTGCATTTTGATGACCTTACATTATCCCCCACCCAGCGAAAGTATAATTCCCCCACAGTGACCCCAACCCAGTATGATGACCATGACACAGCCCTCCAAATAGTAGCATGTCCCTCCATACACTATGACAGCCTTTACATCCCTCCACACAGTATAAAGTCCCCCCACCCACATTGTTGAATGGTCCCCACTAGCTCTCCAAATAGTATAATGGCCCACACATAGCCTTCCAAATAGTATAATTTGCCCCCACACACCCCTCCAATGGCCCCCACATAGCCCTCCAAGCTGTATAACTGACCTCACATAGCCCTGGAAACTGTATAATGGTTCACACATAGCACTGCAAACTGTATAATTGGCCACACTTAGCTCTCCAAATAATATGATGGCCTCTTTATAGCCCTGTAAACTATACAATGGCTTCCACATAACCCTGGAAACTGTATAATGGCCCCCACATAGCCTTCCAAATAGTATAATGGCCCTTACAAAGCCGTGCAAACTTATAATACCCCACACATAGCACTCCAAATAATATTATGCCTCCCCCACATTGGTCTGCAAACTGTTTAATGGGCTCTACATAGCACTGCAAACCGTATAATGGCCTCCACATAGCCCTCTAAACTGTATAATGCCCCCCACATAGCTTTACAAATTGTATGATGGCCCCATATAGCCCTTCGAACTGTATAATGGCCCCCCATAGCTGCAAACTGTATAATGGTCCACAAATTGTGCTGAAATCTGTATAATGGCCCTCACGTAGCCTTGCAAACTATATAATGGCTCTCAGCCTCTACCAGTGTAAGATATTTAGCAAAGTGGATGCTGCCAGATATAATGAATTTTATCGAGTAGACAATGCCATGCCCCAGCTCCCCCCATATTTTCGGAACTTGGGTGTGAATGGTGTAAAAATAGCAAAAGTCACATTTTTAGGGAGAACGTCAAGTAAAGCAAAAGAATTGTGATGTTTAAAATATTTTTTTCCTAATGTTGTTTTGCATGGCTGTGCAGGTTTCCTCATAATGTCTTGTAGCTATGACATCTTATGGATTATCATACCTAGTGCAGTGGTGGTCAGTACCTGAGCCATCACAGATCAGCAATACCAAGTGGCAGAGTAGTTTTCCAACCTTAGGCGGGCTTTGCACGTTGCGACATCGCAAGCCGATGCTGCGATGTCGCACGCGATAGTCCCCGCCCCCGTCGCAGATACGATATCTTGTGATAGCTGGCGTAGCGAAAATTATCGCTACGCCAGCTTCACATGCACTCACCTGGCCTGCGACCGTCGCTCTGGCCGGCGACCCGCCTCCTTCCTAAGGGGGCGGGTCGTGCGGCGTCATAGCGACGTCACACGGCAGGCGGCCAATAGCGGCGGAGGGGCGGAGATGAGCAGGATGTAAACATCCCGCCCACCTCGTTCCTTCCGCATAGCCGGCGGCGGCAGGTAAGCTGATGTTCCTCGCTCCTGCGGCGTTATACACAGCGATGTGTGCAGCCACAGGAGCGAGGAACTACATCGTACCTGTCGCTGCAGCATAATTATGAAAAAGTCGGAGCCTGCAACGATGATACGATAACGACGCTTTTGCGCTCATTAATCGTATCATCTAGCATTTACACACTACGATCTCGAAAGTGACGCCGGAAGTGCGTCACTTTTGATTTGACCCCACCGACATCGCATGTGCGATGTTGCAACGTGCAAAGCCGCCCTTAGAGTCACAGAGTAATTCTCTATCTTCTGTAGATTGTAACTTCTTATAGTCAGTAGGGTCCTCTCTTCTCTCCTGTAGAGTGTAAGCTTTTATGTTCTGCAGGGTTCTCCTCTCTCTCTCCTTTAGGCCCCCTTCACACGCACGTGAAAAACACGTGCGTGTATTATGTTCCGTTTTTTGAGTCCGTGTTCCGTATTTTATGTCCGTTTCTCCGGTACGTGTGACATCCGTGTGATGGTGTATGCTAGCCGTGTGTGCGTGTGATACGTACGTGCAATGTCCATGTGAAATGTTCCGTGTGTGATGCACAATGACATTGCTACATACCCGCTGACAGCAGACAGCGACGCGCGATGAGAATGAACTCGGGTGAACTTCACCCGACTTCATTGTTATACCGCGGCTGTCTGTGTCGTGTCCTGATTAGCGGTCACCCGTGAAGAACTGACCGGTGACTGCTAATGACTGCTAATCCCCTGAGTGACAGAAGTGAGCAGCGCGATTAGCGCTGCTGTCACTCAGGTTACCCGCGGCTAGCTGGAGTCTTCCACCCGAGACCGCAACTCACCTGTGACTTCATCGCTGATCGCGCAGCTCACTTCAATAACTCGGGAGACTTGCTGTCACAGTTGGAGGATCCAGCGGTGGCCGTGAGTGACCTGACTGACATCATCGCTGATCGCGCTTCTCACCTCAGCTGCTGTGTGGAGCTGACAGGAGCGGCGGTGTTCTACTGCAGCTCCTGTCACCTTCATGTA
Source organism: Anomaloglossus baeobatrachus (assembly GCF_048569485.1). NCBI lineage: Eukaryota > Metazoa > Chordata > Amphibia > Anura > Aromobatidae > Anomaloglossus > Anomaloglossus baeobatrachus. The sequence continues at coordinate 159,876,827 of NC_134355.1, read as the reverse complement.
CTGTAGCAGAACTGAGAGCGTCGCGGGACCTCCGTGGATTACGCCAGACCTGGAGGGGTTTTCGGGGCTTAATAAACTGGTGAGCGAGGGTGTTTTTTTTTTTACTATTTCAAATAAAGGATTTTTCGTTGTGTGTGTTTATTTTCTTTAACTTACAGGTTAATCATGGAAGGTATCTCGGGGGGACGCCTGTCATGATTAATCTTGGACTTAGTGGCAGCTATGGACTGCTGCCATTAACTCCTTATTACCCCGTTTGCCACCGCACCAGGGCAATTCGGGATGAGCTGGGTACAGTTCCGGGACTGTGCCATCTAATGGATGCGGCAATTCCGGGCGGCTGCTGGCTGATACTGTTAGGCTGGGGGAGGGGCGCCCCATAACGTGGAGCTCCCCATCCTGAGAATACCAGCCTTCAGCCGTGTGGCTTTACCCTGGCTAGTATCAAAATAGGGGGGGGGACCGCACGCTGTTTTTTCTTAATTATTTATTTATTTTTTTTACTGCTCGATAGTGACACGCCCACCGGTGGCTGTGATTGGTTGCAGTGAGACAGCTGTTACTCAGCGTGGGGGCATGTCTCACTGTAACCAATCATAGGCGCGGGTGGGCGGGGAAAGCAGGGAATCCGAGATTGAATAATGAGCGGCCAGCTTTTTCAAAATAGTAATAGCCGCCGGAGTTTTTTAACAGCTGTGCAGCGCCGCGCCGGTGATCGGGGAACGGTGAGTATGAGAGAGGGGTGAGACTGACAGACAGACTGAGAGAGGGACAGACAAGAGAGAGAGACAGACAGACAGAGAGAGACTGACTGACGGACTGAGGGAGATTGACTGAAATACACAGAAAAAAAAGAATGACCGACATCACTTCAAAAAAGCACAAAACGTACACGGACCATACGGAGATGCATTCGTGTCACGTACGTGTGCTCACGGAACCATAGACTTTCATTGGGTGCGTGTGTGCGTGTTCCGTGCAGAAAACGGACATGCATCCGTGTAATATGGATACACATACGTATCAGGCACACGGACACACGGACCTTATGGAAAAACGCACGTGTAACTCCAAACATTGAATAACATTGGAGTACGTGTGTCCGTGTCTCCGGTACATAGGGAAACAGACCAAACACGTACCGGAGAAACGTGCATGTGAAAGGGGCCTTAGAGAGTAAGCTCTTAGGCTGTATGCGCACGTTGCGTCGTGTCACTGCAGAAATTTCTGCAGCGATTTGACAGCTCATGTGCGATTCAAATCGTTGCAGAAACACTGCATAATGGATGCAGTATTTCTGCAGAAAAGATGCCGATTTCATGCGTTCGAGATGCTGCCTCTCCCATAGACAGAGTGGGAGCAGCATCCAGAGCACATGAAAGAATTGACATGCTGCATTTTTGAACACACCGATTTGGATCAAAATTTCAGCATCCAAATCGCTGTGTTCAAAAAAGCAACATGCGCAAGGATTATGCACAATCTTCATAGATTGTGCTGGGGACACAGGACGCATGCATTTATGCTGCAGTGCAAGACGCAGTGTAAATGCATGCAATACGCACACATGCGTACATGCCCTTACAGTCAGCAGGTCTTCTCTCTCCTGTCAAGTATAAGCTCTTATGATCAGTGGGGTCCCCTCACTCTCTTCTGTAGAGTATAAGCTCTTATAGTTAGCAGGTCCTCTCTCTCCTGTAGAGTGTAACACCTTATGATCAGTGGAGTACTCTCACTATCTCCTGTAGATTGTAAGCAATTATAGTGATCGTGATCCTCTCTCTCCTATAAGGTGTAAGCTCTTATGATCAGTTGGGTCCTCTCAGTTTCTTCTGTAAAGTATTAGCTCTTATAGTCAGTGGGTTCTCTCTCTTCTGTCGAGTATCAGCTCTTATGATCAGTGGAGTCCTCTCACTCTCTTCTGTAGATTGTGAGCTCTTAGAGTGAGCAGGGTCCTCTCTCTCCTGTAGAGTGTAAGCTCTTATAATCAACAGGATCTATTTCTCCTATAGGGTGTAAGCTCTTATGATCAGTGGGGTCCACTCACTCTCTTTTGTAGAGTATAAGCTCAGATAGTCAGTGGGGTCTTTTCTCTCCTAAAGAGTATAAGCTCTTATGATCAGTGGGGTCCTCTTACTCTCTTCTGAAGAGCATAAGCTCTTATAGTCAGCAGGGTCCTCTCTGTCCTGTTGAGTGTAAGCTTTTATGATCAGCGAAGTCCTCTCTCTCATGTAGAGTGTAAACTCTTATAGCCAGTGGGGTCCTCTCTCTTCTTTAGAGTGTAAGCTCTTATAATCAGGGGCATCCTCTCTCTTCTATAGAATTTAAGCTCCTAAGATCAGCAGGGTTCTTTCTCTTGCTCCTATAGAGTTCTCTCTCCCTCCTCTCCCCCACGTGTATTTTCTAAGCAGTTACAATATTTCCAGTATTGAGATTGGTAAACATTTATTCACTGGAAATTGACTTTTCTGGGATAATTAGGTGATGCCAGCAAATGAAAAAAAACGAATTTCAAAAGATGAGTTCATCTCTAATGTCAACCAACAAGGCTTTCTATGCAAACACTTGAAACAAGGAAAATAGCACAGAAACATTCTTTGCCATTTAATAAACTTTATAAAACTGTGTCCTTGTAATACTACAGTAGACGTTTTAAAGATCCACATAGCTAGTTATGGAGTTTATATATATCGTGGACATATGAAAATTTGAGTTCAAAAGGTTTCCTGCGGTAATAAGTAGAGTTGAGCGCGGTTCGCGGTTCGAGGTTCTCCAGTTCTAGGCTCGAGTGATTTTGGGGCCTGTTCTAGATCGAACTAGAACTCGAGCTTTTTGCAAAAGCTCGATAGTTCTAGAAACGTTCGAGAACGGTTCTAGCAGCAAAAAAACAGCTAATTCCTAGCTGGCTTTCCGCTGTAATAGTGTAAGTCACTCTGTGACTCACACTATTATGAAATTTCAGTGTATAGTGTGCGGGAACAGCGCATTCAGATCACTGCTGTTTGTATAATGGCAATCGCCATTTTTTTTTTTTTTTCCTGGTCTTCCTTCCCTAAGCGCGCGCGTGTAGTGGGGAGGGCCAGCATGTCAGCCAATCCCAGACACACACACAGCTAAGTGGACTTTTAGCCAGAGAAGCAACGGCATGTGTGATAGGATGCCATGTCACATGTCCCTGCATTATAAAACCGGACATTTTCCTCCAGCATGCCATTATCTGCCATCTGCGTCCTTGGTGTCAGACATCACTGGCGCAGCTCCGTCCTGAGTCCTATCGCCGATACAGCTGTATGCGCTCCATACACAGCGCTGGACAGCTTAGGGAGAGCACTTTCTATCAGTCCTTTTAAGGGCTCGTACCGGCAGGGTCAGAGCCATAGGTGACAGGTCCTGAAAACAGAGACAGCGTCTGTGTAGCTAAGGTCAGGGATTTCCTCGCTGCATTTCCCCATTAGGAGGGAATAGAAAGGCAGGCTTCCTTTCCTCTACCCAGAGCCCCACAACCCTGGCACTGTACCCTCCTGTCCTCTGCACACTCCAACTCATTATAACTAAGCCATTATACTAGCAAACACTGTGTGTACCTAGTGTCATCCTAAACGTGGCTATTGGACTTCTGTATAGTCCCAGTAGTGCACAGATATTTGCAGCACGTCTGCCTGCATTGCACACTCCAACTCATTATAACTAAGCCATTATACTAGCAAACACTGAGTGTACCTAGTGGCATCCTAAACGTGGCTATTGGACTTCTGTATAGTCCCAGTAGTGCACAGATATTTGCAGCACCTCTGCCTGCATTGCACACTCAAACTCATTATAACTAAGCCATTATACTAGCAAACACTGAGTGTACCTAGTGGCATCCTAAACGTGGCTATTGGACTTCTGTATAGTCCCAGTAGTGCACAGATATTTGCAGCACCTCTGCCTGCATTGCACACTCAAACTCATTATAACTAAGCCATTATACTAGCAAACACTGAGTGTACCTAGTGGCATCCTAAACGTGGCTATTGGACTTCTGTATAGTCCCAGTAGTGCACAGATATTTGCAGCACGTCTGCCTGCATTGCACACTCAAACTCATTGTTACTAAGCCATTATACTAGCAAACACTCAGTGAACCTAGTGGCATCCTAAACGTGGCTGTTGGACTTCTGTATCGTCCCACTAGTGCAAAGATATTTGCAGCATGTCTGCCTGCATTGCACACTCAAACTCATTATAACTAAGCCATTATACTAGCAAACACTGAGTGTACCTAGTGTCATCCTAAACGTGGCTATTGGACTTCTGTATAGTCCCAGTAGTGCACAGATATTTGCAGCACGTCTGCCTGCATTGCACACTCAAACTCATTATAACTAAGCCATTATACTAGCAAACACTGAGTGTACCTAGTGGCATCCTAAACGTGGCTATTGGACTTCTGTATAGTCCCAGTAGTGCACAGATATTTGCAGCACGTCTGCCTGCATTGCACACTCAAACTGATAGTTACTAAGCCATTATACTAGCAAACACTGAGTGTACCTAGTGTCATCCTAAACGTGGCTATTGGACTTCTGTATTGTCCCACTAGTGCACAGATATTTGCAGCACCTCTGCCTGCATTGCACATTCAAACTCATTATAACTAAGCCATTATACTAGCAAACACTGAGTGTACCTAGTGGCATCCTAAACGTGGCTATTGGACTTCTGTATAGTCCCAGTAGTGCACAGATATTTGCAGCACGTCTGCCTGCATTGCACACTCAAACTCATTGTTACTAAGCCATTATACTAGTAAACACTCAGTGAACCTAGTGGCATCCTAAACGTGGCTGTTGGACTTCTGTATCGTCCCACTAGTGCAAAGATATTTGCAGCACGTCTGCCTGCATTGCACACTCAAACTCATTTTTACTAAGCCATTATACTAGCAAACACTCAGTGAACCTAGTGGCATCCTAAACGTGGCTGTTGGACTTCTGTATCGTCCCACTAGTGCAAAGATATTTGCAGCACGTCTGCCTGCATTGCACACTCAAACTAATTGTTACTAAACCATTATACTAGCAAACACTCAGTGAACCTAGTGGCATCCTAAACGTGGCTGTTGGACTTCTGTATCGTCCCACTAGTGCAAAGATATTTGCAGCACGTCTGCCTGCATTGCACACTCAAACTCATTGTTACTAAGCCATTATACTAGCAAACACTCAGTGAACCTAGTGGCATCCTAAACGTGGCTGTTAGACTTCTGTATCGTCCCACTAGTGCAAAGATATTTGCAGCACGTCTGCCTGCATTGCACACTCAAACTCATTGTTACTAATACATTATAATACCAAAAATTGAGTAAACTTAGTGGCATACAAGAAGTGGCTGTTGTACTCCATTAGTGCCCCACTGGTGCCAAGCTATATGCAGCACCTCTGCATGACACCCTCCTGCTCTGTTTTTAATAAGCTATAATAATAGCAAAAAAAAGCTGCCATTTAGTGGCATACAAGAACTGGCTGTTGTATTTCATTATTGTCCCACTGGTGCCAAGCTATTTCCAGCACCTCTGCAAGACACCCTCCTGCTCTGTTTTTAATAAGCTATAATGATAGCAAAAAATACTGCAACTTAGTGGCATACAAAAAATGGCTGTAGGACTCCTTTATTGTGCCACTTATGCCAAGCAATCTCAAGCACCTCTGCATTCTACCCTCATGCACATTTTGCTATGCTAATTTTATAGCAAACTCAGGGAATTCATTGCTGCATTTGATCATTAGGAGGGATAGAAAGTGAGGCTTCTTTTACTGTCCTGGTACCCACAGAACACGGCCCCTGTACCCATCTGTCCACTTTTGCCACGCTATTTAATTTGCCCAAAGAGCTGACTCTTTTTCTGCCATCCTAAAATTGTCTGGAATACTAAGTTAGTGTTCCTTTGCTGCCAAGCAAGGTTCAACACATGTGCATTCTACACTCCTTTCCATTTCTGGAATGCAATTATTAACTGCAGGTAGTCCAGGCAATCTGTGACGAAGGTGCAGGCGTGGATATAATGTAGCCTGCATCCAATGATGGTTCTCTCGATGTCTGACAGCTCAACAATACCTTCTGTTTCCACTTCCAAAACAAGTGATGACCTGCCAATCACACTCCCTGTTGCGGGTAAAGGAGTGGAAGTTCAGTGTGAAAAACCATGTGTGACTGCTGTCCCCACAGTCACAGAGGATGAAGAGCACGCAGATGCACTTGATGGGGCAGGCGGTGGTTGCACAGGCACGCTAGGCCGCATTGTAGCACAGTGAAATTCACATTGCGACTTATGCTTCATTTTAAGTCATGTACAGGGTGGGCTCCCCAGTATGCAGCAAAACCAGGCAACAGGAAAAGGACTCTAGGCAGTTGGGTTGATAAATGATTGTTTAACTTTACCAAAACAAACAATAAGAACCATGCATACAATTTAAATAATTGAACAATCTATTCTGTTGCCTACTACCTGCTAATCCCTCTGTGTAGCAGTAATTCTGTGTTTGTGCGTGTGTGTGTGTGTGTGTGTGTGTGTGCGAACACGAGCTACCAGTGGCGCATCACAAGAGCTTCCAAGTTATCTACCTAAACATAGACAAAACACATTACCCCCCCTGAATACCCTTGTTAGCTGAAGCTTCACAGATAATGCAGATGATAACAGTGTGAATGCAAACCACACAGCTCTGCAACACAGTCATGGAAATCTTGAAAAGCAACAGTCAATGCAAACATGTGTCGCTGTCCCTCTATGATTTAAACTGTTCGTGACAATTTGACAGTGCAGAGGCAGCAAGTCTTATTGTCTATATAGTCGGCCTACCCAGAACAGATATGTGTTTTGCTAATAAAACAAAGTGTTGCGTGCCCGCATTATTGTCTGGGCACAGCCTACCGTACCCGGGTACTGTGATGTCCAGTTGCCAGAAATACAGACTTTACGCTCCTCTCACGGTAAACAGTATAGACAGCACCGTAAGAATGTTGGTCTGTGGCACAGGATGCTGCTCACTGACGTTACAGTGCTCATCATCAAAGTACAACACAACTCCCCTCACAATTGAACGAACTGTTTCCGCGGTGGCTCCTTGCTGTAACACACACCTTTAGCTTTTCCTTCTGTTCATAGACAGCATCTCCAAGTCCACACCCGAAGAGCAATTTTATATTGCTATAGTGACCAAAGGCAGATCCAAAAAAACAGCAGCCCCTTGTGTGTAGTCTGCAACAATGCATGCAATGAACGGCAAATAAGCATATTGCGTTGACAGTTGCTAAAGCTGAGCAATACACCTTCACGCTGTCAATTCATATCCATGTGATACTTCATGGAGGAAGTACTCAAAAGTGTGAGTTTTTGCCTTCTACTTACAGATTGTTGACAAATCTTACAGATACCATGACTTGGGTGATCCTTTGCGATGTCCAAAAATTCACAGGCTAGGAAAGGCTTACAGCCCATGCGACCTGCATAGCCAACACGACTTCTGCTCAGAGTCAAAGTTGTGGTCCAGGATTCAGTTGTTGACGTGCTTCCAGTACTTTGTCTCTGGCCAAGAAGACGCAACGTAACCTCGTCGTCAGTAGCATCCTCCTCCACCTCCTCTGCTGACCTCATCGAGTGGCTGACTTTGGTTTGACAGTAAGTGTGGTCTCCAACCTCATCAATAACCCTGTGTGTTTTCATTCCCCTCGTCCTGAGTCCTCCGAGACAACCTCTTCCTGCCCTGACCGAATAGTAAAGTTGTCATTCCAATCAGGTATCTGTGCTCCTCATCATGTTCCCCATTGTCTCCACCAGGAGGATTTACTTTTTGGAAATGAGGGTGTCGATTAGGCACAGCACCTTCTTCATCGGGGCCTGGATCCCACTCACAAAGCTTCTGGCCATCTGCGCAGATCATTTCCCCTGTCTCATGGAACTCGCTACCTCAACACGTCAGATTATCTGCTACACCCGCAAGCTTCAAACTGAATCTGAAAACTCATCTGTTCAGAAATGACTATCACCTTCAATGACACCACCACCATACATACTTGACGCTCAACCTAAACCACTCCTACTGTCTCCTCCCAAAAATCCTTTAGCATGTAATCCCGCAAGGGCAGGGCCCTCTTCCCTCTGTACCAGTCTGTCTATAGTTACTTGTATATGTATTCTGTATGTAACCCCCTTCTCATGTACAGCACCATGGAATCAATGGTGCTCTATAAATCAATAATAATAAAAATAATAATAACTTCCTTGTCTGTACTCATTGCAGCTTTGGAGCAGACCTCTGATTCCCAGGCTATAGTGCGACTGAACAGCTATGCAAACTCAACCATCTCTGTTACCCCATACTCAGCAGGGCTGGTGGAAACTTGAGAGCTGTTAGGAAGCAAGTGCGATTGGATTGACACCACAGAGGAATGGAGTATTTGGGATCTTGAAATTGGGGTGGAGGAGAGGCCACTTTATGGAGCACTTCAGATCCCTTGAAGCAGCTGCTGTTTTGGCCTCATCTACATTTGTTAGCGATGGTCGTGTCCATGAAAAAAGGGATCATATCAGATTATCCATGGGAAGAAGTACACCTGTTCTTTTGGATGGTATTTGTTGTTACAAAACGGTGACGCCTTAAACGCAAGCAGCCTGCTGCGGTTTCAGTTGCGCCCAAGCATCAGCTGCCATTTAGGCCTGTGCCTCGGGTTGTCCAGCTGGCTGCTTTCTCCTCCACGTCTAAGTGTGGAGAGGCAGCTAGTGCGCATGCGTGTGCCGATTTACCCCAGCCGCAGCCTAACTCCAGTGTTTCGCCTAGTGAGTATGCTCAGCCTGACTGTGCCATTCCCGAGGCTAAGTCTTCATTTCGGGCTACAGCGCATGCTCCCACACTTAGTGCGAAAAGCCTCTTTGCACAGGTACTTGCACTCCGTGCCGGGTCTAAGTCCTGTGTTGTGCCTAGACACCATGCTAAAGCTGATAGTCTTTTTTCAGAGACTGTATTTCATGCAACTGACCATGGTCAGGCACTTACTGCATCAGAAACTAGGTCCGGTAATGAACTCTTTGGCCCTGCCCCTGATGTGGGGGCCCATTTAGACCACAGGGCATCAGGTGTCCTGACGATGTGGCCAGGCCACTCCCAAATGGCTTGCAGAGGCCCGCCCCTATGACTTGTCACCTCATTATTGATGGTCAGACGATGACTGGTGAGGTGTTTGGGTCATGACAGCCATGAGGTCATCATTGAAGTTGCGGTTCCAAATAGGACGCTAGTTATGCCACTCATAACGTATCACTCTGCTTTTGCCTCCAGGAGGTGCATTGTGGTCCACCCTGGTTTGGGGCGGACCCAGGTTATAAAAGGGGCTGGAGACAACAAGGAGGTGCGCAGTCTTCTATTATGCTCCGAAAGAGCACACCTCCATGTGTTGAACCCATTGCGGCTTTAGGCCAGAGGTAGGCAGGGATAGGGCGTCGATGCAGGCCGCCACCACAGTTGGTAACGCAGAACGGTTAAGACCAGCTCCTGTCCTACAAGTCCTGCTTGTGCAGCCCAGTGGCATTAACAGGCCTGCTGCTGCTGATGCGCCTGCTGTCCACAGGTGTGGCCCCAATGCACACGGTCAGCGTACTGAATGGCCCCTGTGATGTTAACAGGGAGTTCCTGGGCTGGGTGGGCGTGTGGACCCTGTGACGCTAACAGGGCTCCCAGTCTCAAGATCCGAGTGGCGTCTAACTTGGTTCAGGCTACTATTAGTTTCATAGCCACACAGCTCTGTATCCTCCACCTAACCTTCCAGTTGCCATCCTCTCCTTTTCCATCTGGGAGCACGGTGGACACTGACTGCTGATGGGGATATATACCTTTCTCTTTCTTTTCTTATTAATTTTCGTTATATAGCGGTAACATAGTATATACCACCTTATCCAAATCTGCCAGTCCCACCGTAACAGATGGTGTTTCTTCATCAAATGTTACTTTTGCTTAACCACCAAACCCACGGACCAAAACGTTTTTCCCCTTTCCAACACACCTGTTCCCCTTTCCACCAGCATCTGTCCTTTTTCAACTCATTTTGTATATGACCAAAAGTGCAACTCTGCAGGGACACCGTACTCAATGCCATCTCAGCACAGCAGCCAGCCCTCGGTCCCTCAGATGTGGACAAGTAAAAGACCATTTCCTCCTATCCATGACAAAGCGTTGAGATTCACTCTGTGCAGCACTGGTGTTTAGTGGAAAAGCAGATCTAAGATTGCGTACCACCTTCTGAAGATACTCCTGTATACGTGCGTCCCTTTCTATGGCAGGAATTATTTCACCAAATTTTGTCTTGTACCGGGGATCTAACAGTGTGGCAACCCAGTAGTTAGCATTACTTCGAATTCGTACAATCCGAGGGTCATGTTGTAGGTAGTGCAGCAAGAAGACGCTCATGTGTCTTGTGCATCCAGGAGGACCAAGTCCTTGGTGTGTTGGTGGCAGAGAGGTGAGAATCGTGCCTCCTTCCTCTGCCCTCTCCCCCCAACCTCGCACAACCAAAATGTGAGCAAGCTCTCACTCATCTGCTGAGTCTTCCATGCCCATCGCAAGTTCGTCCTCCATTTCTTCATGGCTCCTGCACCTTCCTCAACAATTTTTGCTGATACTATGCGCCCTTGTTAATCCCTATCCCCCACCATAACTGCTGCCTAGGTGCCGCTTACCGTATGGACCTTGTAGATCTTATTATCCCTTCTGCATATGACTCCTCCTGTACTCACTCACCTTCCTCTTGGACCAATACCTGACTCCGAATAATGCTTACAGTGTGCTCCATCATGTAGATGACCAGAATTGTCACGCTGAGAATGGCATTGCCAGTGCTAAACATCTTCGTCGACATTTGTAAACTGTGTAGAAGGGTGCATAGGTCCTTGATCTGACACCACTCCAGCAGCGTGATCTGCACCACCTCTGGATCAAGTTAGCCCAGGGTATACGTCATACCGTATTTCAGCAGGGCTCTGCGGTGCTGTGACACACGCTGCAACATGTGCAGATTCTAATTCCTGCGTGTTGGAACATCGCATTTCCGGCATTTAACTGCCAGACCCTAAGACTTCCGGAGCGATGAAAGTTGTTGAGCTGCTGGGTGCGAAGGATGAAGGTGAGCACATAGCAGCGTGCCCGCTGCACAAGGCCATGTAGGCCGGGATGGTATTTTAAAAATTGCTGGAGAATCAGATTCAACACGTGAGCCATACATACATGTGTGTCACATTGCCCTGAAGAAGGGTCGCAGACTGGTTTGCATCATTGTCGCACCCGACCTTCCCTGACTGCTGGTTGAGTGGAGACAACCATTGATGAAACTCGGTCTCACTCTCCAGAGCTAACCGTCCACAATTCCTCAGCGGTGTCTCACATTTCCCCTACATTTCAAAGTAAACATTTGACCGCCTGATGGCCTTGAGCTCTGCTGCCAGCATAGTAAGGAGGTGTGTGGGATTCCTTGGGCGCAGTTACAAGGAAGGGTGGCCTGACCACACAGGGTTTGGTGCGAGGTGGAGGACCCACACGAGGTTGAGGAGGCAGAAGCAGTGGAGGAACTTGTACATACAGAGGAAGGATTGACACACAAGTCTGGGGACGGCAAGACTTGTACAGCAAACCCTTCTCCATCTCTCACCATAGTTACCCAGTGCCCAGTCAGCAACATGTAACTCCCCTGTCCATGCTTACTGGTCCAAGTATCTGTGTTGAAATGCACCCTGTCACACACAGAGTTTCTCAAGGAATCGGTGAGGTTGTGTGCAACCTACTGTGGTAGCGCGGGCACGCTTTTCTTGGAGAAGGAGTGACGACTGGCCATCGGCTCTTGGGGCACTGCAATGGGCATAAGGTCTCGAAAATCCTCGGTCTCAAAAGGGTGTAAAGGCAGCCTTTCTGTTGCCAACACGTTGCAGATGATGAAACTCAACCTCTTAGGCATGTCATGCCCTTCGAAAATCATGTAAAACACAGCGAGGGGACTCCAACCACAGTCTCCCTCGTTGCCACTAATTGGGCCACACACACCCCACTTGACTGGCATCAGTTGACCCCCTTTTGAAAAAGAAAAAGATGCTTTGCATGAAGCACTCTCAAAAATACGCGTGCCCTTCCCGTCCCCTGGCTGACCCAGGGGAAGACAAGTCCTCTGAGAGCCATGACTTGTTCATCTTGGTTCTTTTAGAAACACAGCGAGGGGACTCCAACCACAGTCTCCCTCGTTGCCGCTAATTGGGCCACACACACCCCACTTGACTGGCATCATTTGACCCAATTTTCAAGATGAAAAAGATGCTTTGCATGAAGCACTCTCAAAAATACGCGTGCCTTTCCCGTCCTCTGGCTGACCCAGGGGAAGAAAAGTCCTCTGAGAGCCATGTCCACATTGTCAGTGGACAGACGCGTGTGCTTATCTGCCAGCAGACCCCCAGCAGAACTGAAGACAGGTTCCGAGAGAACACTGGCTGCAGGACACGACAAGATCCCCAAGGCGTACGTGGCAAGCTCAGGCAATTTATCCAGATTGGAAGCCTAAAATGAGCAGGGCTCAAGTTGCACAGTAATGGCATCGATGTTTCCTTGCATATACTCATATATCTGTGTGTCCTCCTCTTTTTCCTTGTCCAGCTCTTTTGTTTTCGCATGAGTATATGTCCTTGTCACTTTCCCATGTGTTTGTGTTGTGTTGTGAGTTGTTTGTCACCTTTTGGACACCTTTGAGGGTGTTTTCTAGGTGTTTTTATGTGTTTGTGATTGCCTGCCATTGTTTCCTATGCAGTTCGAGTTCGGTTCGTCGAACGTTCGACGAGCCGAACTCGAACGGGACCTCCGTCGGCGAACCGACCTCGAGCCGAACCGCGACCGGTTCGCTCATCTCTAGTAATAAGTTATGCCGGCGTCACAAGGTACGATATATCGGGCGATATGTTGTCGGGGTCATGTCGTTAGTGGCGCACATCCGGCATCGTCAGAGATATCGTATCGTGTGACACCTCCGAACGACTGTGAACGAGCAAAAATACTCACCTTATCATTGCTCGTTGACACGTAATTCATTTTCAAAATGTCGGTCCTCCTTCTGTGCTCTGGTTGTTCGTCATTCCCGTGGCAGCACACGTCGCTCCGTGTGACACCTCGGGAACGACGAACACAGCTTACCTGCATCCCAACGGCAATGTGAAGGAAGGAGGTTGGCGGGATGTTACGTCCCACTCATCTCCGCCCCTCCACTTCTATTGGCCGGCTGCCGTGTGACGTCGGTGTGACGCCGAACGTCCCTCCCCCTTCAGGAAGAGGATGTTCGCCGCCCACAGCGACGTCACCCGGAAGGTAAGTACGTGTGACAGGGGGTTAACGACTTTGTGCGCCATGGGCAACTAAATGCCCATGACGCACAAACGACGGGGGCGGGTACGATTGCTCGTGCGATCGCACGATAGATCGTCCCGTGTGATGCCGGCATTAGTCTAAGATTGTATAAAGTCCAAAAAAATCTACAGAGCTCTTATTTATGAAAGCAGTGGAATGACCGTTGCAAAACATTTTTTTTTAAATCATGTTGGGAAACAAAACAGCTTTATTTATGAAGTTGGATAAATGATCCTTTCTCTGAAAATCAAGCTACAGCAATTTATCATGCTTCTACACCAAGTAAACAAGTCCACACCGACCCTTTCAGCTGCCTCATTATTCCTATCCTTTCCCTACACAAACAGATTTAAATAAAGCTTTTGGTTTACTTTTAAAAAAAGGAAAAGTATCCTTTAGCAAAATAAAAAGAAACTGCTGATAAATTTACTGCTGGAGATGCAGTATCATGTTACAAAATGCTACAAGAGCATAAGACCAAATTAATTTAAAATACAAATAACTAAACAAAGTCTGCTTCAGATTGGATGTAAGCCTCATATCATAACAGTACATTTATTTAGTTGTACAAATGTTGAATTAGTAAAACTCAACAGAGTAAATGAAATACATACATATCGTATGGTTCGTAATATTTATACAGAGTTATTAAGAACAGCTGTTGGGTGAGCCAAGGGTTAGCACCACAATATGGAGCTCAGTACCAGTGGATGACGTCTATCCTTGGTTAGCAAGTTCCATAAATTTAATATACTTTTGTAAAGCATTAACAACACTATAAAATCTGCAACTGTTTCTAATGATACATAAATAAGTTCTTCTGTATCTCTCTACACAGCAGCAGAGATATTCATCATTACAAACACTTGCAGATCTCACCTCAAAGTGCTGTCAGCACTCACGCTCCCCACACTGACTGCTGAGAGATGAGATCTGGAAGTGTTTTTAATGATACATTACTAAGCTCTTGTGTATCTCTACAGTTGCAGAGATTTGTGAGGAGAGGTAGGTGTTTTCTTTTTTCCCCTGTATGTTACTGTCTGCTTATGATTCGTCAACCTCATGCAGGTGAAGAAGTACACGCCCCCAGACACAAATTTATAGAAATGCAGTTACCAGAATTATAAAGAAAATATAAACTAAACTGTACAAGCAAATATCTTCACAACAGAGGGGAGGAAATAAAAAATAAATAATAAGAGCTATGTTTTACTCAGCTCAGGTGACAGGAATCTGTTGTCCTGTGGATTGACCACTAGTGGCTGCTATAATTCATCTTGCTAATTGTGCTGTATTTCAACTTCTTACCACTGGAGGCACATGTTGTGTTCTGCAATTTCCCTTTAGTTAAATGTCAGATTCTGAACCTGTGAAAGCCATTTTATTTCCTATTTGGGCTAACTTAAAGCCAAATGGAACAGTCACTCATTGCTTGAGAATTGTGTCTAACTGATACTCATACAGTCTCCAGCTCCTCTCCTGAAAACTTTCTCTCCAACTGTACCGTTCCTCTCTGGATTATTGCTACAACTCCTCCTGCCACTTCCAAGGATGTCTACTACTACTTGACGTTTCCTAGAGAAAACAAGGAAAAAAATTGTGAAAACATACCCTGCTGTAACTAAATAAAAGCATAGTGCATATAAACATAGGGTACTTAGTAAGCACTGTTTTTGATCAAAAAAAGCATAAAGCTATCCCACCAAACGTCAAGGTGTACCCAGTTGGGATAGTACCTACACTCTCTAATATTAAAACCTTACCATGGGTCTAAAATAGGCCTCAATGTGGCTAAGGGCTGAGAGCGACCGGGTCCCAACAGGACACACACAGTCAGGGGGATTCACAGGATGAAATGTCCAGCTCACTGAGAAGGGGGCCACTCCCTGTTTGTACTGAATACAAAAAAACTACATAAAAACAAAAAAGTGAGCCGGAGTATGAGATGGTATACATGGAACTTGTGAGACCATGTTCACACTGGCCATGAGACAAAGAGAAAACAAGGAAAAAAATTGTGAAAACATACCCTGCTGTAACTAAATAAAAGCATAGTGCATATAAACATAGGGTACTTAGTAAACACTGTGAGCTGGACATTTCATCCTGTGAATCCCCTTGACTGTGTGTGTCCTGTTGGGACCCAGTCGCTCTCAGCCCTTAGCCACATTGAGGCCTATTTTAGACCCATGGTAAGGTTTTAATATTAGAGAGTGTAGGTACTATCCCAACTGGGTACACCTTGACGTTTGGTGGGATAGCTTTATGCTTTTTTTGATCAAAAACAGTGTTTACTAAGTACCCTATGTTTATTTGCACTATGCTTTTATTTAGTTACAGCAGGGTATGTTTTCACAATTTTATTCCTTGTTTTCTCTTTGTCTCATGGCCAGTGTGAACATGGTCTCACAAGTTCCATGTATACCATCTCATACTCCGGCTCACTTTTTTTTTTTTATGTAGTTTTTTTGTATTCAGTACAAACAGGGAGTGGCCCCCTTCTCAGTGAGCTGGACATTTCATCCTGTGAATCCCCCTGACTCTGTGTGTCCTGTTGGGACCCGGTCACTCTCAGCCCTTAGCCACATTAAGGCCTATTTTAGACCCATGGTAAGGTTTTAATATTAGAGAGTGTAGGTACTATCCCAACTGGGTACACCTTGGCGTTTGGTGGGATAGCTTTATGCTTTTTTTGATCAAAAACAGTGTTTACTAAGTACCCTATGTTTATATGCACTATGCTTTTATTTAGTTACAGCAGGGTATGTTTTCTCAATTTTTTTTCCTTGTTTTCTCTTTGTCTCATGGCCAGTGTGAACATGGTCTCACAAGTTCCATGTATACCATCTCATACTCCGGCTCACTTTTTTGTTTTTATGTAGTTTTTTTGTATTCAGTACAAACAGGGAGTGGCCCCCTTCTCAGTGAGCTGGACATTTCATCCTGTGAATCCCCCTGACTGTGTGTGTCCTGTTGGGACCCGGTCGCTCTCAGCCCTTAGCCACATTGAGGCCTATTTTAGACCCATGGTAAGGTTTTAATATTAGAGAGTGTAGGTACTATCCCAACTGGGTACACCTTGACGTTTGGTGGGATAGCTTTATGCTTTTTTTGATCAAAAACAGTGTTTACTAAGTACCCTATGTTTATATGCACTATGCTTTTATTTAGTTACAGCAGGGTATGTTTTCACAATTTTTTTCCTTGTTTTCTCTTTGTCTCATGGCCAGTGTGAACATGGTCTCACAAGTTCCATGTATACCATCTCATACTCCGGCTCACTTTTTTGTTTTTACTTGACGTTTCCTGCTTGTGCTTCACCAGCCATTGGATTCCAGCCGTGCACCACCAGTATCGTAACATCAAAAACAGAAGAGGCCAAGCTACACCGTTAGTTGGTGCTCAGAAGTAAAAATAGTTATGAATCAAACAGTCTCTCAAACTTCGGCACTCAAAAGGAAAAAAAAACAAGATTCTTTGAAAAATTCGTCACTGTATTCACAACAAAAAGATTCTTAGATCATCCAGAATTGACAGTTGTATAAAACGTTTTGGCTAATAACATCAATTACCTTTTTCAATAAACTGTCTGATCTTAATTTCTTGATATTCAAGTATATGTCAGTAAACCATGTAAAACATGTTTTTGCAAAACAAACCTCTCTTGCACAAAATGCATACAAAGTGGTCTAGTAGGATATCATTGGACACATGGTATCCTACTAGACCACCAGGTTTACCCATATTTATGCTACAAACTACATAAAGGCTTTTCTCCCTGCGTGCAAGCATACAATCTTGAGATACCTGTACGGTTGCGGGCTACAGCATTGCTGTTTCCTGGGGCTTTTTAGCCATTTGATTATAAAAGGCGAAACTGGTATTTTTTTCCTGATTGCCGAATTGATTACTTTGGCTGCATTTTATGCAAGAGGGGGTTTTTGAAAAAAAAAAATTTCATGGTTTACTGACATATACTTGAATATCAAGAAATTAAGATCAGACTGTTTATTGAAAAAGGCAATTGATGTTATTAGCCAAAACGTTTTAGACAACTGTCAATTCTGGATGATCTAAGAATCTTTTTGTTGTGAATAAAGTGACGAATTTTTCAAACAAAGAATCTTATTTTTTTTCCTTTTGAGTGCCGAAGTTTGAGAGACTGTTAGTATCGTAACATCAGCAACAATTATTATATGTTTTGTCTACTTTAACATGCTCAAACTTGTGAAAAGTCCTCTTTAAACACATGGTGCTAGTTACTTCAAAGTAATAAACATATATAAAAAATAACTATCCTATTCTTTAGAGAAAGGTGAATGTTATTTCCCGGTCACACTGTGGTCTCAATTCATGAAAGGGATCTTACATAAAATACTTTTAATGATTTTCAATATGATGAGGTTGCATAAAAATGTTTGCAACTTTTTGCATTTTCACAACAGTTTCGTCCAGTTCCACCAAAATAGGCGTAATTAGCTAGGACTAGGGTGTGAACAATGTTAGTCTTGATAAATTGAGGTCTATATGCTTGCAGTGCTACATGATGTATTTTGTTATCTTTTGTATGTTAAGACTAGAGATGAGCGAACCGAACCGGTCGCGGTTCGGCTCGAGCTCGGTTCGCCGAACCGAGGTCTGGTTCGAGTTCGGGTCAGCGAACTGGTTCGGCGAACCACTCAAACCCATAGGAAACAATGGGAGGCAATCACAAACACATAAAAACACCTAGAAAACACCCTCAAAGGTGTCCAAAAGGTGACAAACAACTCACAACACAACACAAACACATGGGAAAGTGACAAGGACAAATACTCATGCGAAAACTAAACAGCTGGATGAGGATAAAGAGGAGGAGACACAAATATAGGCATGGCATGCCCTTCTAAAATCATGTAAAACACCGCAAGGTGACTCAAAGTGGAGTCTCCCTTTTTTCCAAAAATTGGGCCACACAGACACCCACCCCTTCAGTGGCAGCACTTGTGCCCCAGTTGTACACTTCACAGGTAGATTTGCATCAAGCACATTCAAAAATACGCCATCCTTAACCGTCCCCAGGATGACACCGGGGTAGGTAGCAAAGTCTTTGCTGATTCCAGATCTGTTCATCTTGGATCATTTTTAGAAACACTGCAAGCAAGAGTTACTCCAAGCGGAGCCTCCTTTTTTTCCAAAAATTGGGCCACACAGACATCCCATCAGTGGCAGCACTTGTGCCCCAGTTGTACACTTCACAAGTAGATTTGCATCAAGCACATTCAAAAATACGCCATACTTAACCGTCCCCAGGATGACACCGGGGTAGGTAGAAAAGTCTTTGCTGAACCATGACTTGTTCATCTTGGCTCCTTTTAAAAAACACAGCAAGGGTTACTCCAAGCAGAGTCTCCCTTTTTTTCCAAAAATTGGGCCACACAGACACCACTTCAGTGGCAGCACTTGTGTCCTAGTTGCAAACAGGATGTTTTGATTTGCATCAAACACATTCCAAATCCACAAGCATTTACTCTCCCCAGGATGACACAGGGGTAGTAAATTCCTTGTGGATCCATGACTTGTTCATTTTGATGAACGTTAGTCTGTCCACATTGTCACTGGACAGATGCATGCGCTTATCTGTCAGCACACACCCAGCAGCACTGAAGACACATTCAGAGACAACGCTGGCAGCTGGACACGACAAAATCTCCAAGGCGTAAGTGGAGAGCTCTGGCCATTTTTCAAGATTTGAAGCCCAAAATGAGCAAGGCTCCATTTGCAAAGTCATGACATCGATGTTAATTTGGAGATACTCCTGTATCATCCTCTCCAGACGTTGACTATGTGTCAGACTTGTTGTCTCTGGTGGCCTTGCAAAGGATGGTCTAAAAAAATTATGAAACGATTCAATAAAATTGCTGTTACCAGCACCAGATACGGTGCTCTTGGTACGGGTAGACTGTTGAAGATGACAAGACCGTCCCATGTTTGTCAAGTTACAACTGGGAGATTCACTCCGTGCACCACGGGTGTTTGGTGGAAAAGCCGAGTTAAGATTGAGTAACAGCTTTTGCTGATACTCCTGCATACGTGCGTCCCTTTCTATGGCTGGAATTATGTCACAAAATTTGGACTTGAACAGGGGATCTAATAGTGTGGCAAGCCAGTAGTCATCATCACTTCTAATTTTGACAATACGAGGGTCATGTTGGAGGTAGTGCAGCTCATGTGTCTTGCGCAACCATGCGGACCAAGTCCACGCTGTGTTTGTGGCATAGAGGTGCTAACCGTTCTTTCTTCCTCTGACATCTCTCCCCAACCTCTTTCAACTGAAATTTGACCAAGGTCTCCCTCATCCGCTAAGTCTTCCATGTCCATGGACAGTTCGTCCTCCATTTCTTCATGTTCTCCTGCACCTTCCTCAACATTTCGCCTGCTACCATGCGCCCTTGTTGATCCCTGTCCCCCATGGTCCCATGCCTGCCACCTTGGTGATGATGAACGTCTGTATCTTGGTGATGTTGTTGTCTCTTGCGCATATGAATCCTCCTGTAGTTCCTCCCCTTCCTGTTGTCCCATCCCCTGACTCCGAATAGTGTTTAGCGTGTGCTCCAGCATGTAAATGACTGGAACTGTATGCTGATAATGGCATTGTCAGCGCTAAACATATTCGTCGCCAAGTCGAAACTGTGCAGAAGGATGCATAGGTCCTTGATCTGCGACCACTCCATCAGGGTGATCTGCATCACCTCTGCATCTCGTTGGCCCAGGCTATACGTCATGACGTATTGCACCAGGGCTCGGCGGTTCTGCCACAGTCGCTGTAACATGTGGAGAGTCGAATTCCAGCGTGTCGGCACATCGCATTTCAGGCGATGAACCGGCAGGCCGAAAGACTTCTGGAGCGATGCAAGTCGCTCAGCTGTGGCGGTTGAACGGCGGAAGTGAGCAGACAGTTTCCGTGCCCTGTTTAGAAGGCCATCTAGGTCGGGATAGTGTGTTAAAAATTGCTCGACAACAAGGTTCAACACGTCAGCCATACAAGGCACGTGTGTCATCTTGCCCAGGCGAAGGGCCACACCCAGGTTTCCAGCATTGTCGCACACGGCCTTACCAGGCTGCAGGTTGAGTGGAGACAACCATTTACCAAACTCAGTCTCCAGAGCTGCCCACAACTCAGCCGCTGTGTGACTCCTATTTCCAAGACATTTCAAGATAAAGACCGCCTGATGCCGTTGCGCTCTGCTGCGAGCATAGTAATGAGGTGTGCATGATTCCTTGTGCGCAGTTACAACGCTTGTGGCCTGACCAGGCAGGCTTGGGGCGAAGGTGGAGGACCCAGACGAGGTTGAGGAGGCAGAAGCAGTAGAAGAACTTGGACAGACAGAGGATTGACGCCCAAGTCGTGGGGACGGCAAGACTTGTGCAGCAGACCCTTCACCATCTATCACCATAGTTACCCAGTGCCCAGTCAGCGACATGTAACGTCCCTGTCCATGCTTACTGGTCCAAGTATCGGTGGTGAAATGCACCCGTTGACACACAGAGTTTCTCAAGGAAGCGGTGATGTTGTGTGCGACATGCTGGTGTAGCGTGGGCACACCTTTCTTAGAGAAGTAGAGGCAACTGGGCATCTGGTACTGGGGCACAGCGACAGACATAAGGTCTCTAAAATCCTGTGTGTCCACCAGGCGGAAGGGCAGCATTTCGGTAGAGCTTACAGAGGGATAAAGTCAACCTCTTAGCTTTGTCATTGGTCGCAGGAAAAGGCCTTTTATTTGTCCACATCTGAGGGACAGAGATCTGGCTGCTGTGTGTAGACGGTGGTGAGTAGGGTGTTCCTGGAAAAATGCAGGTTTGTGAGGAAAGTGCAGGCGTAGACATAATGTTGCCTTCATCCAACGTTGGTGCTATCGATGTCTCAAAGAGCTGTACACACGCCCTTTTTTCCCCTTCCAAACCAACTGACGACCTACCAAGCAAACTGCCTGTTGCGGTTACAGTGGTGGAAGTTGTGCGTGGAAAACCAGGTGTGACAGCTATCCCCACAGTCCTAGAAGAGGAAGAGCGCGCGGATGCACTGGAAGGGGCAGGCGGTGGATGGTCCGCTCCGCTAGGCCGCATTGCAGCACGGTGAGCTTCCCACTGGGAAATATGATATTTATTCATGTGACGATTTATGGAAGAAGTTGTCAAACTGCTGAGGTTTTTGCCTCTACTAACAGATTCCCGACAAATTTTACAGATCACATGATTTGGGTGATCCTTTGCAAGGTGAAAAAAAGGACCAGGCTAGGCAAGGCTTAGAGGGCATGCGACCTGCTGAGCCACCCCGACTACTGCTCAGAGGCAGAGTGGTGGCTGAGGATGCAGTTGTAGACGTGTTACCAGTACTCCTCCTCTGTCCAGGAAGGCACAAGGTAACTTCGTCGTCAGTTGCATCCTCCTCCACCGCCTCTGTTGACCTCCTCGAGTGCCTGACTGTGGGTTGACAGTAGGTGGGATCTAGAACTTCCTCATCAATTGTTGTGTTTGCACTCCCCTCACCCTCAGACCAAGCCTCTTCCTGCCCTGACTGAATATTTAAGTAGTCATCCCAATCTGGTATCTGCGTCTCATCGTCATCAGTATGTTCCTCATTGTCTATAACAACAGGTGTTACAGTTTGTGAATAAGGGTCAACATTATGCTCAGTAACTTGGTCCTCACGGCTTGAATCTGAGTCACAAAGGTTCTGGGCATCACTGCAGACCATTTCCTGGTCTGTACTCACTGTAGCTTGGGAGCAGACCTCTGATTCCCAGGCTATAGTGTGACTGAACAGCTCTGCAGACTTGGCCATCTCTGTTCCACCATACTGTGCAGGGCGGATGGAGACTTGAGAGCTGGGAGAAAGCAAGTGTGATTGGGATGACAACTCAGAGGACTGGTGTTTTTTGGATGCGCTAGTTAAGGTGGCGGAGAGGGCACTTGTTGGACCACTTGAGATCCATTCAAGCATTTTCTTTTTTTGGCCATCATCTACCTTTGTTCCAGTTTGTGTCCGTAAAAAAGGGAGCACATCGGATTGTCCACGGTAAGTAGTAGACATCTTACTTTTGCTGGAAGATGGCCTATCTTGAGCAGATGTTAATGGAGCTTTGCCACCTTCCCCACGGACAAACACTTTTTTCCTTTTCCAACACGCCTGTTCCCCTTTCCACCAGCATCTGTCATTTTGCCACTCATTTTGATTGCGACAAGATTGTGCACTTAAAATGTGGTAGTAAAAAATGAGAGGTGGTGTAGATTGCAGCGATGGTATACCTTTATTGACAACAGAATAAACAACAAAAACTATCCCTGACAATGCAACTATGGCCCTTAAACTGGCAGCACAGTTTGCTATTCTAATAGCTTAGTAAAAATGAGTTTGACGGTGCAATGCAGAGGTGCTGTAAATTGCTTGGCACCAGTGGGACACTAATGAAGTCCAACAGCCACTTTTTGGATGCCACTAAGTTTCCTCAGTGTTTGCTATTATAATGGCTTAGTATCAATGAGCTTGAGGGTGCAATGCAGAGGTGCTGCAAATTGCTTGGCACCAGTGGGACACTAATGAAGTCCAACAGCCACTTTTTGGATGCCACTAAGCTTCCTCAGTGTTTGCTATTATAATGGCTTAGTAACAATGAGCTTGAGGGTGCAATGCAGAGGTGCTGCAAATTGCTTGGCACCAGTGGGACACTAATGAAGTCCAACAGCAACTTTTTGGATGCCACTAAGTTTCCTCAGTGTTTGCTATTATAATGGCTTAGTAACAATGAGCTTGAGGGTGCAATGTAGAGGTGCTGCAAATTGCTTGGCACCAGTGGGACACTAATGAAGTCCAACAGCCACTTTTTGGATGCCACTAAGTTTCCTCAGTGTTTGCTATTATAATGGCTTAGTAACAATGAGCTTGAGGGTGCAATGCAGAGGTGCTGTAAATTGCTTGGCACCAGTGGGACACTAATGGAAGTCCAACAGCCACTTTTTGGATGCCACTAACTGGCAGCACTCTTTTCAATCTAAATGGCTTTGCAAAAATGTGCAGGAGGGGAGAATGCAGAGGTGGTGGGACTTGCTTGGCACAAGTGCCACAATAATGGAGGACAGCAGCAACTCTTTGGATGGCACTAACTGGCAGCTCTCTGCAATTAAAATGGCTTTGCTAAAAAGGGCAGGAGGGTACAGTGGCCGGGTTGTGGGTCAGTGTAGAGGAAAGGAAGCCTCACTTTCTATCCCTCCTAATGGTGAAATGCAGCAAGAAAGTCCCTGAGCTTAGCTACACAGACGCTGTTATCTGTAGCTGTTAAAAACTGTTTCCACTGACCTGACTGTCACCTATGGCTCTGAGCCTGCTGTAATTAGCCCTTAAAAGGGCTGAAAGAAACTTCTATCCCTATTCTGTATAGCGCTAAATAATAAATAATAAAATTCTGCCCCTAATCTGTAGAACGCTGTGTGTAGAGCGTACACAGCAGGACCGGCGACAGGAGCTGCGCCAGCGGTGACTGACACCCAGACGCACAAGGCAGATAATGGCGTCCAGACGGGCAGATACCCGTTTTTATAATGCAGGGACATGTGACATGGACATCCAATGACACATGCCCTTGCTTGTCTGGCAAAAAGTCCACTTAGCTGTGTGTGTGTCTGGGATTGGCTGACATGCTGGCCCGCCCCACTACACGCGCACTTAGGGAAGGAAGAAAAGAAAAAAAAATGGCGATCGCCATTATCCCAGCAGCAGTGATCTGAACGCGCAGTCCCCGCACACTATACGCTGAAATTTCATAATAGTGTGAGTCACAGAGTGACTTACACTATTACAGCGAAAAGCCAGCTAGTAATTAGCTTGGCTTTTGGCTGATAGAACCATTCTCGAACGTAACTCGAGCTAACGAACTTTTAGCAAAAAGCTTGAGTTCTAGTTCGATCTAGAACACCCCCCAAAATAACTCGAACCGCGAACTGGAGAACCACGAACCACGAACCGCGCTCAACTCTAGTTAAGACTACATTTTGGCTATGTGCGCACTTTGCCTTTTTTCATGCGTTTGAGCAGCGTTTTGAGCTGCAGCGTTTTAATGCAAAATTGCATGTGTTTTGATTTCCAGGCAAATTCTATGGAAAATAGGGCTATATTGTGCGCACGATGCATTTATAAACGCTGCATTTTAGTTGCGGATAATTTGTCAAAATCCCTGCATTTGAAGAAGCAACATGTCAACTGTTTTTGCCATTTTGGCAGCTTTTAATAAGGGCGGCATTAGACAAGACGATTTATCGTGTGATCGCATGAGCGATCGCATCCGCCCCCATCGTTTGTGCGTCACGGGCAATTTGTTGCCCGTGGCGCACAAAGTTGCTTACTCCCGTCACACGGACTTATCTCCCGAACGACCTCGCTGTGGGCGGTGAACATCCTCTTCCTGAAGGGGGAGGGACGTTCGGCGTCACAGCGACGTCACACAGCGGCCGCCCAATAGAAGCGGAGGGGCGTAGATGAGCGGGACGTAACACCTCGCCCACCTCCTTCCTTCCGCATTGCCAGCGGGACGCAGGTAAGCTGTGTTCGTCGTTCCCGGGGTGTCACACGGAGCGATGTGTGCTGCCACGGGATCGACGAACAACCAGCGCGCAAAAGGAGGAACGACTTTATGAAAATGAACGACGTGTCAACGAGCAACGATAAGGTGAGTATTTTTGCTCGTTCACGGTTGTTCGCAGCTGTCACACGCTACAATATCTCAAACGATGTCAGATGTGCGTCACGGAATCCGTGACCCCGACGACATATCGCCCGATATATCGTAGCGTGTGACGCCGCCCTAACATTGAAGTCAATGAGAAATGTCTAAACGCATATTTTTCAAGAAAGAATGCATCTCACTTGCTTTTTACTAGCGATCTGCGTGTGTTTTTGACATAATAAAAGCAGGTCTGTCGGTCGTCTTTCTCTCTGTCTCTGTCTCTATCTTTCTCTCTGTCCATGTCGGTCTCTCCCTACACCCCCTCTCTCATACTCACCGATCCACGATCACCGGCGCTGCGCTGCACGGCGTTCACACTGTGTCAGTTTCTCATCTTTTAAAATGCCGGACGCTCATTAATCCATCACGTATTTCCTGCTTTCTCCACCCACCGGCGCCTATGATTGGTTGCAGTCAGACACTCCCCCACGCTGAGTGATAGCTGTCTCACTGCAACCAATCACAGCCACCGGTGGGCGTGTCTATATCGAGCAGTTAAAAAAATAAATAAATAATTAGAAAAAAAACGATGTGCGGTCCCCCCCCAATTTGGATACCAGCCAGGGTAAAGCCACACGATTGAAGGCTGGTATTCTCAGGATGGGGAGCGCCACATTATGGAGAGCCCCCTAGCCTAACAATATCAGCCAGCAGCCGCCCGGAATTGCTGCATCCATTAGATGCGACAGTCCCGGGACTCTACCCGGCTCATCCCGAATTGCCCTGGTGCGGTGGCAAACGGGGTAATAAGGAGTTAATGGCAGCAGCCCATAGCTGCCACTAAGTCCTAGGTTAATCATGGCAGGCGTCTCCCCAAGATACCTTCCATGATTAACCTGTAAGTTAAAGAAAATAAACACACACATCCAAAAAATCCTTTATTTGTAATGAAAGACAAAAAAACCCTCTTTCACCACTTTATTAATCCCTCAAAAACACCTCCAGGTCTGACATAATCCACGCAAGGTCTCACGACGGTCCCACGACGCTTCCAGCTCTGTTAAATCGTAAGCTGACAGGAGCGGCAGTAGAACACCGCCGCTCCTGTGAGCTCCATGCAGCAACTGAAGTGAGCTGCGCGATCAGCTATGCTGTCATTGAGGTTACTCGTGGCCACCGCTCTCAGGTGGAGGACTGTAGCTGTGTAACCTGAGTGAAAGCACAGCTGATCGCGCGGCCCACTGCAGTTACTCAGGGGACTTGCGATCACAGGTGAGTCCTTCACGTGTGACTGCAAATCAAACTGCCACACAGAGAGAGACGCGCAATGTCAGTGAAATCGGGTGAAGCTCTGACATCACTGCTGCGGACTCCTGTGTCCTGGCACTGACCTCGGAGGTTCATCTGAGTTCATGACATCACACAGAGACAGAGCCGCGGGATGACAATGAAGTCGGGTGCAGTTCATCCGAGTTCATTCGCATCACCCGACTCAGTGTGTGTCTGCTGTCAGTGGACATGTAGCTGAACTGAATTGCCGGGGGAACGCACTGACAAAAATGCATCCAAAACGAATGTAAAATGCATGCAATATGCATTGAATATACATGCGTTTTGGATGCATTCTTTTTGTCAACACGCAGCGTCACGTCTGCCAGAGTGTGCGTACTTTTCCGCACTGGTCACGACGCAACGTGCGCACATAGCTTTTATACTGGGTGAGACCACTGGTGGACACAGACAGAAAAGAACCCGTGTGCAAGAACAGTATGTGTGTCCTTTGCAGTCCAATAGCTGATCATAATGCCCAATTCCACCTACTTCGGGGGTAAAAATGGGGCCCCTTTACCTCGTGGGCTCCTGTGCAGTTGCACATGTTGCACCAATAATATGTCCACCCATGGGTGAAACAATACAATGAGGAAAATTTACCATTCTCGCTATACCAATTTTCCGCTGTAGAAAAAAAGTCACAAATAATTGTACATAGATGCACAATAATTTTCTACTATTTTTAAATGCTAATGCCACTTAATTTGGGTTACGAAGCGGCTCATCAAATTTACTATAATTGACGGCAGATTTCATTTTTTTGCGCACGCACAGCAAACAATGTCCCTTATTCATTAAGAAGCATGTGTCCTCTAATAAATGAGGTGCATCTTACTCCTACAAGCTTGTTTGATTAAAACAGGCCAGTCTTCATAATTTCTCTTCAATGAGTCTAAACAAAAAATGGGTGAAACTATGGACGGTAGAGAAGAAAGTGACATATGTAAGAAACACGAAAAGAAAAGCAGACATACTAAAATTCCAACGTCCAAATTAGACACCTTGAAAAAAAATGTCTTTCTGGAACATAAAGTCATGGATGCAGCTAGATGGCTATTACTTACCCTCTAGATGAGATTGCTGAAGAGGGTTTGATAAGTCTGAAGGAGGGCGTGCGGAAAGTGTGGCTGACCTGGTTTTCTCTTTGTCTCCTTTCTTTTTCCCAGCATCCTTTGAGTCTAATTTGTTTGGGGTAAAGGAAAGTTGGATAGTTGTCAATCTGCCAGGATAGGCAAATACTGTAATATTAGTATTTTTCTAATTTTATTTCCTCCTAAATTTCCAAATCCAAGCCGTACAAACGTGAGCGTTTATTGGTGTCAAGCAGATCAGCTGATGTGTATTTGTGTAATGAGGGAGGGTGTGGGCTAAGAATATCAACTCCCTTTATCAAGGTGTGCAGAATTATTAGGCAGCTTGGTTTCCTCAGGCAAAAAGAGTGAAAAAAGAGATTTAATGGAGTCTAAAAAATCAAAAATTGTTACAAGTGTTACAAAGGGATGCAGTACTCTTGAAATTGCTAAGATATTGTTTTTTGATCACAGAACAATCAAGGTTTTGTTGCAAATAGTCAACAGAGTCACAAATAATGTGCAGAAAAGAAAGCCGCACATTACCTACCAAAGATTTGAGAAGAATCAAACGTGAGGTTACCAGGAACCCATTATCCTCCAGTGCTGTTATATTCCAGAACTGCAACCTCCCTGGAGAACCCTCGAAGTACAAGGTGGTCAGTGCTCAGAGACTCTTACTTAAAGCAGTTGTACAGAAAAATGTCTGTACCTTTCAACAAAGCCATGATTTTTATGTAGGTCAATGCTCCATCGGATGTATCAAAGTGTCCACTGCTTTGCTATCCAGTAAAGTCCTTAACGTTGTTTTTCCACAAACAACATTCATATTAAAGTTGATTTTAGTCAATAGATCTTGGAATAATATTTTTTACAATTGGATGAGTTTTAAAAAAAATTTCCTGTTCTGAGAGAATCTTATATACTGTATGTGTCCCTGCTGTGTAGTGTGTAATGGCCGTGTCTGACAGTACAGGGACATGATCTGATCATATCATATCCCCTGGGCAGGGGAGGAAGTAATAAAGTATACAGACATTACAGATTGGGATCACTAATTATTCTATTAGGTAAAATATTTTTAAAAACAGGCAGGGAAATGCTTCACTTCAAAAAAAGAATCAGATATGATCCCATGTTATGCTATCTGTATACTCTTTTGCTTCCTCCCCAGCTCAGGAAATGTGGTAGGATCAGACCATGTACAGTCAGACTCAGACACAGCCATTACACAGTACACAGCAGGGGCACATATATATAAGAATATTGCAGCACAGGGACTTTTTTTTAAACACATCTAATTGTGGAAATTATTATTATTGTTGTTCCAATATCTATTGATTAATATCAACTTTGATATTAACCCCTTAAGCCCCCGGGCACTTTCCGTTTTTGCGTTTTTGTTTTTTGCTCCTTTTCTTCTGAGAGCCGTAACTTTTTTATTATTCCGTCAATCTTGCCATATGAGGGCTTGTTTTTTGCGGGACGAGTTGTACTTTTAAATGAAAGCATAGGTTTTACCATATATTGCACTGGAAAACAGTAAAAAAATTCCAAGTGTGGAAAAACTGCAAAAAAAGTGTGATCGCACAATAGTTTTTGGGATGTTTTATTCACCGTGTTCACTATATGATAAAACTGATGTATTTATGTGATGCCTCAGGTCGGTGCGAGTTTGTAGACACCAAACATGTATAGGTTTACATGTATCTAAGGGGTTAAAAAAAATTCACAAGTTTGTCCAATAAAAGTGGCGCACGTTTTGCGCCATTTTCCGAAACACGTAGCGTTCTCATTTTTTGGGATCTATGGCTCAGTGATGGCTTATTTTTTGCGTCTCGAGCTGACGTTTATAATGGTACCATTTCTGCGCAGATGCTACGTTTTGATCGCCTGTTATTGCATTTTGCGTAAAACTTGCGGCGACCAAAAAACGTAATTTTGGCGTTTGGAATTTTTTGCCACTACGCCGTTTACCAATCAGATTAGTTGATTTTATATTTTGATAGATCGGGCATTTCTGAACGCGGCGATACCAAATATGTGTATATTTATTTATTTTTTAACCCTTTAATTTTCAATGGGGGGAAAGGGGGGTGATTTGAACTTTTAGGTTTTTTGTTTTTTTTTTATTTTTTAAAACTTTTTTATTTACTTTTTTTTTAATTTTACTAGTCCCCCTAGGGGGCTATAGCGATCAGCAATCCGATCGCTATTATCTATCTGCTGATCATAGCTATACAGCTGTAAACAGGAGATACAGTCACTTTGTTTTTCCCTCGGCCGAGGGAAAACGAAAGTGAAACTTCGTAGCTGCAGGCGTCATCACATGACCCTGTGCTACGATGGCAACCACCGATAGTCACGTGATAACGCACGTGACTTCCGGTGGGGGCGGCGGTAAGTAAAAAACTTGGCCGCGCGCATTTAGATATTGCTGCCAGACTTTGGCAGCAAGATTTAAGGGGTTAATGGCCGCGGGTGGAAGCGATTCCACCCGCGGCTAGCAGGCACACATGTCAGCTGTTGAAAACAGCTGATATGTGTGCCGATCCACGCCGCCTGCCCGCGGCAGGGGGCGGGGCTTAATGGGACACGATCCTGGACGGATAGATCCGTCCAAGGTTGTGAAGGGGTTAACTTTGTTTGACCCCTTTAAAGTTGAAGGAATAATAACATGGCCCCTTCCTCACCTGACATTAACGCTATTGAGAACTTGTGGGCCCTTCTTAAAGCCAGCTATAAAGTCAAAGCTGTCAATCAAAGAAGAGGAGGGGTGGCAATTGAGGGAAAAGTAGAAGGTGGAAAGGTCCACCTAAATGATTGGCCACACTATAAAAAATTGTTTAAAAGAACTGAAGTTCTCAGTGGTTGATACCTTTTAATGGCTAACTGAAAAGATGGTAATAATTGCAAGCTTTCAAGACTACTCAGGTCTCTTCTTCAGGCTCTACTGGCTAACACGGAACAAAGATATATTTTACCTGGCCACACTGTGATACACCAAGTACATGGTTTGAATAGTCATCCTGTGCTGACAAAGGCCCTTTAAGAAAGAGATTTGCGGTGAACGAAAACAGCCACTTCTCTGAACACTGTTTGGGAGGCTGGAGGTTGTGGTTGGTGTTACCGAAAAAGTTGATCATCAACAGATTCTATGGATGGAAGGTTTATTACTGTTATTGAAAAGAAGGGCGACTATATTGGTCACTGAATTTTTTAAAAAATGTAAGAAATATATTCCTATACAATTAAGGCCGGTTTCACCTTTGCGTCGTTTTGACGAAAACGAAATCCAGCACAGATGCAGTACAGTTCATTTATTTACAGTGGAAGCGCGACACCATGTGGTTGTGTGCTTCACAACCGTATGTGTCCACATGGTGTCGCGCTTCCAAAACGAAGCAAATGTGAAACCGGCCTTAAGTTGTTAGGGTACTATCTCACTTTAACAGATGAAAATAAACCATGAAGAAGAAAAATTTATGTTTTTTATTTTGTTACATAATAATTCTGCACACACAGATATTCCCCTAAGAAAAACAAAATCTCATTTTCACTTTCTTAAATATTCAGATTGGATGGATTGACCGACAGCACTCTAGCTGTTCAATATTAAAACAAATAATCAAAAATACAAACTGCCTAATAATTTTGCACACAGTGTATAATTCTCCAATGTTTTTTATTCGCAGCTACCAAACGATGTCAGCCGAGAATTTATACAGGATGAGAATCATGAATGTAATGGTTGGATAGTGATCGTTCCTTCATAACATGGTACCATATGTTCACAGGGACAGATAATCTGAAGCATAGGATCCCATAAGTGATACTAAAGAGTTAGAATATATGAATTTAAAAAATATTGTACAAAAAAGTTTTGTTCATACAAAATTTAACTGAATTAGTGATAAAATGTTTGATAATCAAGTCCACGTATTTATACGAACAGTAGAATTTGCAATAATAAGAAATATGTCCTCAATCCAACTTCTACTGAATAATTGCCTTGGAATACAATCAACCATTCATTGATGGACATACCTATTTAAGATTTGCATTTCTGCTCCTCAGTTTTGCCTGTCAAATCATTGAATGATCAAACAATCTCTATCAACATTGCACAATTTTTCGAAAGATGAACTAAAACTTTTTCATGTGCCAATTTCATACATAAACCCATTCACATAATACAATTATCATGAATGATGGGTCGTTAATGTTAGGATATGATGGATGATTGGCTAGTATAAATGAGAACTAATTATTTTGGGAAGAACTACTTTACCTGATATGGAAGGCAAAAATGTCAGATAGCTTAGTCTCTTGAGGATGAGAGAAACAATTGTTATATGTGAACAGAAACCTGATTCATCAAAGTGTTTTCGCCCAGTTTTGGGTGTGAAAATTCTTACCCAAAATAAGGTGGTGCTTCCCAGTCTTGATGAATCGGGGTCTCAGTATTTACATTTTTAATTATCAGCTATTTTAAAAAAAATAAGAGGATGAGAGATACATTACTCAAAGGCAAAGACAAAACAGTTTTTCTTCTATTTTAGAAATAAATGGCTGCAGCTTACCGCACTCTTAATTGTGCCCACTTTAGTATATGAAAACGATAATCTTGACACCTGCCCAGATTGCCTCATTTAAAATATGATATCAATCCTGCCATGTCAAGGCTTTCATTAGTCTAAAGAGGATTTTAAGCAACAGTTTTAATTAGCATGAAAAGCTAAGAGCATGAATGTGTTCTATCATCCTCTTCAATTAAATTATGGAGAAACAGGTTGCAACATTTCAGCGAGATTTGATTTTTTGCATTAACACCAAAAATAAAATTACCTTTGCCGCTCTTTTCTGAGGGCTTAATTATGACAGGAACAGGGATTTCTGGCTTAACGTCTGTTGGCTTATTGTCTCTGGATTGGTCTTCTCCTCCATTGGGTTTGGGTTCTTGTTCTTCATCATTAGGTAACGTGAATTCAGGAACTATTCTTTTTAAGAGCTCCCATACTTCTTCGAGACAGTCACTTCTGAAACATTGGAATAATTACATTAAAAGGGAAGGTGACATTAGAAATATCATACTATTTAAATTGAGTTTCTCTGGTAGACACATTTTTAAAGATTTTTTTACATTTTTTCCAGATCATTATTTATGTATAAACAAAATCCTCCAGTTTTTACCTTGGCCACTGAGCTTCACAGTAGCTGAAACTTCCTATTTTGTAGAGATCCGTTTTCAGTAGTCAACTCATTATCATCCCAGTCAGGATTACCATGAAAGATCATAGTTATACACCCTCCCTCTTTATCTGTACAATTATCTCTGCACAGATCAAAAAGCTTGCCCAGTAAAAATCACCTATAGAAGTCAATGAACAACTCCATTACATGTTCCATGTAGCTGCTGTTAAAACCAACCCTATAATATACATACATATCATATATATATATATATATATATATATATATATATATATATATATACAGTACATACAGAACACATACATATACCGTATATATATATGACCCATCTGCGATATCTCTTGCTAACCATACATTGATGTTCCTGAGCCTTGTGGGTCATGTTTAATTTTATGGATATCACAAATAAAGAAGTTTTATTACAGCAATATATATATATATATATATATATATATATATATTATATATATATATATATATATATATATACACACATACATACATACACATACAGCATATATACAGTGTGTTTTGTGAACTATAAGACAAACTTTGTTCCCAGAAATTTTGGAGGAAAGTGGGGGGTGCGTCTTATAGTCTGGATGTACCAGCCTATGCTAACAGTGTGCCCACTAATAAATAAAATGAATATTCACTGCTCCCCATGTCCATAATCCCGTCCTTCTCTTGGCATTGAAGTTATTGCCTAGAAATGGGTTGGATTATGGGCATAGAGAGCAGTGAATATTCATTCTTTTCAATAGCGGCCATACATGCTCACCCAGCTGCCGTATTACTGCAGCGACTGGGCAATCAAATGTGTCCATTATTAAAGCGAATGAATATGGGAATCATGTATACCAGGATGGGCCCAGGATGAGGGTCGTATATACCAGGATGAGGGCCATATATACCAGAATGGGCCTAGGATGGGGAACATGTATACCAGGATGGAGGACATATACACCAAGTTGGGGGACACATACCTTGAACGGGCCTAGGATGGGGGACATTAGTACAGAATTGGAGGACATTACCCACATAACAGTTTTATCAGCAGATCCCCCCAAAACAGTGTGTTATAACCATAATGTTTGCTTCGATTTTTTCTCCTATTTCCACCGCTAAAACCTAGGTGTGTCGTATCGTCTGTTGCGTCTTACAGTCTATAAAGTATGGTATATATATATATATATATATATATATATATACAGTTAAGTCGAGAAATATTTGGAAAGTCAGCGAATCTTCGTGATTTGGGCTCTGCATGGCACCTTTGTTTGTGTAAAATGAATAAAATGAAACAAATTAAGTGTAGACTCTGAGATTTAATTACAGGGGTTGATCAAAAATATCCTGTGAAATATTTAGGAATTGCAACCATTTTTCTTCAAAGCCTCCTCAATTCATGAACTCAAAAGTAATTGGCCAAATTTACTTTACCATAACTAAAATATAAATTTTTAATGCTTTGTAGATAATCCTTTGCAGGAAATGACTGCCTGAAATCTGGAAACCATGGATGTCACCAAATGCTGGGATTCCTCCTTTGTGATGCTTTGCCGGCTTTTACTGCAGCTGACTACAGTTGCTGCTTGATTGTGGGTCTTTCTGCCTTAAGCATGTGAAATGCAGCTTGATTGGGTTGAGATCTAGTGACTGACTCAGGCATTGCATAAAATTTTACTTCTTAGCCTTAAAAAAATTCCTGGGTTACTTTCACAGTATGTTTTGGTTCATTGTCCCTCTGTACTGTGAAGCGCCATCCAATCAATCTTGCTGAATTGGTTGAATCTGAGCAGAAAGAATCGCCCTGAACACTTCAGAATTCATCCGGCTGCTTCTGTTTTCAGTCACATCATCAATAAATACTAGAGACCTAGAGAATTTAGTCTGGCCAGAGGAGACTAAAATTGTACTCTTTGAATGCCATACTTCACACCATGTTTTGAGGCCAAAAGGCACTGCATATGAGCCAAAGAATACATTCAACAGTGAAGTTTGGAAGCGAGAGCATCATGGTGCTGTTTTTCAACATATGGCACTGACAAATGTCATATAATTGAAGTAAGGGTACTGTCACAATTTAGCGACGCAGGAGCGATCCCACCAGCGATCTGACCTGGTCAGGATCGCTGCTGCGTCGCTACATGGTCGCTGGTGAGCTGTCAAACAGGCAGATCTCACCAGCGACCAGTGACCAGCCCCCAGCCAGCAGCGACGTGCAAGCGATGCTGCGCTTGCACGGAGCCGGCGTCTGGAAGCTGCGGACACTGGTAACTAAGGTAAACATCGGGTATGGTTACCCGATGTTTACCTTAGTTACCAGCGCACACCGCTTCGCTTAGCGTGTGCAGGGAGCAGGAGCCGGCACTGGCAGCGTGAGGGCTGCGGAGGCTGGTAACAAAGGTAAATATCGGGTAACCACCTTGGTTACCCGATGTTTACCTTGGTTACAGCTTACCGCAGGCTGTCAGATGCCGGCTCCTGCTCCCTGCACATTCAGGATTGTTGCTCTCTCGCTGTCACACACAGCGATGTGTGCTTATCAGCGGGAGAGCAACAATAAAAAAACGAACCAGGGCTGTGTGTAATGAGCAGCGATCTCACAGCAGGGGCAGATCACTGCTCAGTGTCACACACAACGAGATCACTAATGAGGTCACTGCTGCGTCACAAAAACCGTGACTCAGCAGCAATCTCAGTAGTGATCTCGCTGTGTGTGAAGTACCCCTAAGGATGAACTGACAAATGTATTCTTGATAAAAATCTGCTACTATCTACCAGGAAGATAAAGATGAAAAAAAGTGGACATTTTAGCACAACAATGATTCCAAACACACAGCCAAGTAAACTCTCAATTGGTTTCAGAATAGATAAACAAAGCTTCTAGAATGGCCCAGCCAATCACCTGACTTGAATCCAATAGAAAAAATAGAACATTTATGGAAGGAAATAACACTCAGAGTTCATAGTAGCAGACTATGGAACCTTCAGGATTTGAAGTGTTTGTGTGGAAGAATGGATCAAAACCACACCTGAGTAATGCATGTAACTAGTTACTCCATACAGGAGGCATCTTGAAGCTGACAACAAAGGCTTTTGTATGAAGTATTAAATAAATTCCAGTAAGCGTCTGTATATATGTGAAATAAAATATATCTATGATTGGAAAAATAAAAACAGTTCAGATTTGTTTTTTTACGTTCTCTTGCTGGCCCTTGTTTTCCCATTAAAATGAAAGAGTAGGAGCAGAATTTCTAAACACTGCATGTCATTAGTTCAAGCAATGCTTTGCTCACATTAACATTTAAGCTTTGCATCACTTAAGCACATATTGCATATGGGGATTGATTTATGATTTATTTCCACAAATTATAAACGCGTCACAAAATACTAATTTTCAGACTGTTCCAGGGGGATCCAGTTATTTAAAACTTTCGAAATTCTGTTTTTCATTTAGTTAAAAAGTTCAGCCATGCCCTTCTTCATAATTACATTATGGTTAACAGATTAAAATATTTTCTATGGGTACAAGGGGTATGTACTGTGCAATGTGATTAAAAAACAGACTTAGGTCCTGTTCACATGTGGCGTTTTTGCTGCATATTTTACACAATGCATTTGGTGTGTGAAAGAAGCGGTATTTTCCTATATCTACATGAAAGCTCATGCACACGTCACTTTTTCTTCCGTTAGTATTTTAAGCCTTGCTTTGTGTTTCCCCAGACCCAGTATTCTTTCAGTGTTTCTATTGCATTTTTTTGCACACTAAAATGAAACGGGTGAAAACGCAAAAAATACATTGCCAAAGCGCATGTAAAAATGCACAAAGAAAAGGGACAAAAACATGAGTATTTTAAGTAGTTTTTCCATCACCGGTCTGTTATTTTATGCCAAAAAACATCCCCAAAACTCGCAGATATTCTCACCACCTTATATATCTTTTAACAAAAATTAGATGACAGTAAAGTCAGACTTAGCAAGTCTGGCAGCTCGTAATCCCAGCGATGCAATGGGTCCAAGTCATGGCCTTCCACTATCACTAGTTGGCCCAATGGACGTTGACCATACGTGCACTACCAGAACTGCTGATTACGATCAACTTGTTTAGACTATTGGGGTCCCAAGCTGTCCTACCATCACTAGTCATAATATTTGTGATCTCTGCATTGAAGGACATTGGCCAAGGCATAGCAGCTGGTTGCTGCTCTTCTTCTTGGAAACTTGCACAGATCTACACTAATATAGCCCTAGATAAAATTGCACTATATATTTTATATAAATTGGCATATATTAGTATTGTAATATCTGCTTTTTATGGGGATCGTGTGTAGGTAGCTCTAATCAAAAGGACGGTCGATGCATGATTCTTTTGTTCTCATTAGTTCTCAATAGGAAAAAAAGACACCAGCCTGAGTACTGTGTACCTAGGATGGTGTGCGGCTGAGAATGATGATCTTTTGCACAGCATTTTAGCATTTTGCCTGATGAACAAGCTTTTTTGACATTTGTCAGGTGATTGGCAACTTTTTAACATTACAGTATTATCGTGAAATGAACGTTCCTATGAATGCCCAATTACAATAATCCTTTTGCGTAAATGCACCCTTAGTTGCCTCTCCTCATTCAGAACATGTCCATGTGTGGAGTATACAAGTATACCATGGGAGTTCAGGAGGAATGCATATTCAACTGACAGCAATAAAAATAAAATGGCCATGTAACTATGAACAGTACTGCAAGTAGACTTATAGTTTTAATGTAAAATTCAGTATAAATTAATAACAAATTAGTGCATGCTATTCCTGGCAATCTACTTATGCTATCATCAGTAGCATAACTAGAGTTCAATGGCCCTCAATGCAATATTTGGATCTACCTCTCCCTCGAATGTTGTCAGATGTATGGGCCCTTTTAGTGTTCTAAATCCTATAAAGACATACGAGTTGCCCTCCATTTATGTATTAATGTCCCCCATCCTGTTCTAATGTACCCCATCCTAGGCTCCATCCCGGTAAATATGTCCCCCATCCTGGTATTTATGTTCCCATCCTGGTAAATATTTCCTCCATCCTAGGCTCCATCCTGGTATATATGTCCCTATCCTAGTATATATGTCCTTATCCTGGACCCCTTCCCAGTATATACAGTGCTGGCCAAAAGTAATGGCACCCCTGCAATTCTGTCAGATAATACTCAGTTTATTCTTGAAAATGATTGCAATCACAAATTATTTGGTATTATTAACTTAATTTATTTTGCTTGCAATGAAAAACACAAAAGAGAATGAAACAAAAATCAAATCATTGATCATTTCACACCAAACTCCAAAAATGGGCCAGACACAAGTATTGGCACCCTTAGCCTAATACTTGGTTGCACAACCTTTAGCCAAAATAACTGCGAACAACCACTTCCGGTAACCATCAATGAGTTTCTTACAATGCTCTCCTGGAATTTTAGACCATTCTTCTTGGCAAACTGCTCCAGGTCCCTGAGATTTGAAGGGTGCCTTCTCCAAACTGCCATTTTGAGATCTCTCCACAGGTGTTCTATGGGATTCAGGTATGGACTCATTGCTGGCCACTTTGGTAGTCTCCAGTGCTTTCTCTCAAACCATTTTCTAGTGCTTTTTGAAGTGTGTTTTGGGTCATTGTCCTGCTGGAAGACCCATGACCTCTGAGGAAGACCCAGCTTTCTCACACTGGGCCCTACAATACACTGCAAAATTTGTTGGTAGTCTTCAGACTTCATAATGCCATGCACATGGTCAAGCAGTCCAGTGCCAGAGGCAGCAAAGCAACCCCAAAATATGAGGGAATCTCCGCCATGTTTGACTGTAGGGACCGTGTTCTTTTCTTTGAATGCCTCATTTTTTTCATGTAAACTCTATGTTGATGGCTTTTCCCAAAAAAGCTCTACTTTTGTCTCATCTGACCAGAGAACATTCTTCCATAACATTTTAGGCTTTCTCAGGAAAGTTTTGGCAAACTCCAGCCTGGCTTTTTTATGTCTCGTGGTAAGAAGTGGGGTCTTCCTGGGTATCCTACCATACAGTCCCTTTTCATTCAGATGCAGACGGATAGTACGGGTTGACACTGTTGTACCCTCAGGCTGCAGGGGAGCTTCAACTTGTTTGGATGTTAGTCGAGGTTCTTTATCCACCATCCGCACAATCTTGCGTTGAAATCTCTCATCAATTTTTCTTTTCCTTCCACATCTAGGGAGGTTAGCCACAGTGCCATGGGTTTTAAACTTCTTGATGACACTGTGCACCGTAGACACAGGAACTTTCAGGTCTTTGGAGATGGACTTGTAGCCTTGAGATTGCTCATGCTTCCTCACAATTTGGATTCTCAAGTCCTCAGACAGTTCTTTGGTCTTCTTTCTTTTCTCCATGCTCAATGTGGTACACACAAGGACACAGGACAGAGGTTGAGTCAACTTTAATCCATGTCAACTGGCTGCAAGTGTGATTTAGTTATTGCCAACACCTGTTGGGTGCCACGGGTAAGTTACAGGTGCTGTTAATTACACAAATTAGAGAAGCATCACATGATTTTTCAAACAGTGCCAATACTTTTGTCCACCCACTTTTTTATGTTTGGTGTGGAATAATATACAATTTGGCTTTATGACAATTTTTTTTATTTTTTTTTCATTGAAGGCAAATTAAATGAAGATAATAATACCAAATAATTTGTAATTGCAATCATTTTCAACATGAAACTGAGTATTATCTGACAGAATTGCAGGGGTGCCAATACTTTTGGCCAGCACTGTATGTTCCTATCCTAGGGCCCTTCCTGGTATATATGCCCCCCTCCTAGGCCCCATCCTGCTATATATGCCTTTTCCTGGTATACAGAATATGTCACCATCTTGGGACCCTCCTGGTATATGTCCCCTTACTGGTATATATATCCTCATCCTAGGCTCCATCCCCATCATAGACCCCATCCTGGTATATATGTCCCCATCCTGGTATACATGTCTGCATCTTGCTATATATCTCTACATCCTAGGCCTCATCCTGGTATATATGTCTTCATCCTGATATACATATCTGCATCCTGCTATATATGTCCCTATCCTGGTATATGTCACGGCCAGGTGTGCGGGCAGGCCCAGGAGGTGGATCCACTGGACCGAACTCCTAGATGGTAGGAAAGAGTCCGGCAGCTGGAACACTAGAAACAGCAGAACAGTCCTTGCACACGGGAATAGCGGAGAAGTCCCTGGGACCACAGAGTTACGGGTGGTAGTCCGGGTGACGCAGCTCAGGTTCGGAAGCCGAGATGATGTCAGGCGGGGTCCGGAACCTTGGGAGCAAGATGACGGGTCACCGCAGGGATCCGAGATGGTGCGGACTGTCAGGATGGCAGAAGGACAGCGTTCGGGGTTCAGGATACGGCAGACTGGATGGCGAAGCAAGCACGGCTCTACAAAGAGAGATAGGTGAGTACACGCACTGAAACACCAGGAGACCTGACTCCTAGCTTAGGGAACACGAAGATCAGGCCCCGCCCCCTTGTACAATACACCCCTTTATACCCTGTACCTGATTAGCCTCATTACCTGTTAATGGACGCTGGCCCTTTAAGAAAGGGTCAGTGACCGCGCGCGCGCCCTAATGCGCATGCGCGCAGCCCGGGTGCCAGAAGCCAGGGAAGGAGGCTGAGAAGAGGACGCAGGGGAGCCAGCCAGGGCCTGGGAAGCCGTCGGGCGCTGCGATCGGGGACCAGGGGGCCTGGGAAGGACGGGGACCGGAGGCTGGAGAGCGGGGAGCGTGGCAGGTGAGCCGGGGAGCGGGACTGAGGACCCGGGGAGCGGAGCAGAGGACCCGGGGAGGGAAGCCAAGGACCCGGGGAGCGTGACAGTACCCCCCCCCCACGCCCCCCTCCCCGCAACCGGGACATGAAGGCACGGATCAGAGGAGTGCCCACGTTCTCCCTGGGCTCCCAGGACCTATCCTCAGGACCATACCCTTCCCAGTCTACCAGGAAGAACTGTCGACCTCGTACGGTCTTCATGGCCACGATATCCCTTACCGCATAGATGTCGTCATCGGCAATAGGTGGAGGAGCCGGACAGGCAGCAGCGGAGAAGGGACCAAGGACGACCGGCTTGAGCAGGGAGACGTGGAAAGAGTTGGGAATCCTCATCGTGGCCGGGAGCTGTGGCTTGTAGGAGACCTCATTGATCTTGCTGAGGACCTTAAACGGCCCGATGTAGCGAGGACCCAGCTTGTAGGAAGGTATCTTCAATCGGATGTACTGGGAAGCAAGCCAGACCAGGTCACCAGGAGAGAAACACGGAGGGTCCAGACGCCTCTTGTCAGCGTGTTTCTTCATCCGCTGGGAAGCGCGTCCAAGGGACGCCTTGACAGAGTCACAAATGGTAGCGAAGTCACGGGCTACAGTATCAGCCGCAGGGACATCCGAAGAAGGGGATATAGGCAATGGAACGGAGGGCTGAAGTCCGTAAACGACATGGAAGGGAGATTTGGAGGACGACTCACTGATGTGGTGGTTATGTGAGAATTCAGCCCAAGGCAGAAGCGTGGACCAGTCGTCGTGATGGGCGTTGACATAGTGACGTAAGAAGGATGTCAAGATTTGATTGACCCTCTCCACTTGGCCATTAGACTGAGGATGGTATGCGGAAGAAAAGTCCAGAGTTACTCCCAGATGCTTGCAGAGCGCCCTCCAGAAGCGGGAGGTGAACTGAGTTCCTCTGTCGGACACGATGTGGGATGGAAAGCCATGCAAGCGGAAGATGTGATGTATATAGGCTTCCGCGAGTTCCTGAGCAGAGGGCAGTCCGGCCATAGGGACGAAGTGAGCCATTTTGGAGAACCGGTCCACCACGACCCATATGACTGTGTGTCCGGAGGATAATGGCAAGTCCGTAATAAAATCCATCGCTATGTGTTGCCACGGAACTGAGGGTATAGGCAGAGGCAGAAGACGGCCATAGGGCAGGTGTTTGGGCGTCTTGTTCCTGGCACAAGAGGAGCAGGCAGAGACATAAGCAGCGACGTCCGTGCGAAGGGATGGCCACCAGTAATGGCGTACAATCGCACCCCATGTTCTCTTTTGGCCTGCATGACCGGCTGTTTTGGAGGCATGACCCCAGTGTAACACTTTTTGCCTGTCAGTTTCAGAGACGTAGGTCTTTCCGGGCGGTATCTGGGCCAGAGTGACAGGGGCCACCGGAATAATCTTGCTAGGAGGGATGATAGGTTGGGTAGTCTCTTCCTCCTGCTCCATGGGCACGAAAGACCTAGACAAGGCATCAGCGCGTACATTCTTGTCCGCGGGTCTGAAATGGAGCTGGAAGTCAAACCTGGCAAAGAATAAGGACCACCTGGCTTGCCGTGGGTTCAGTCGCTGAGCGGACCGCAGGTATTCCAGGTTCTTGTGGTCCGTGTAGATAATCACGGGGTACACTGCTCCTTCCAGGAGGTAGCGCCACTCCTCCAGAGCCAGTTTGACCGCCAATAGTTCTCGGTCACCGATGGTGTAATTACGTTCCGGCGCTGAGAAGCTCTTGGAGAAGAAACCGCAAGTCACCATCTTGCCGGAGGAGGATTTCTGCATGAGCACTGCTCCAGCTCCCGAGGAGGAGGCATCCACTTCCAAGGTGAACTGGCGGTTTAACTCCGGACGATGGAGTACAGGAGCGGAGGCAAATGCTCGCTTCAGGGAGCAAAACGCGGCGTCGGCTGCAGGTGACCAGTCCTTTGGATTAGCCTCCTTTTTGGTCAAAGCGGAGAGAGGAGCAGTCAGGGCAGAGAAGTGAGGGATAAACTGGCGGTAGTAGTTGGCGAATCCCAGGAACCGTTGGATTGCCTTCAGTCCAGAAGGAGGAGGCCAGTTGAGTATGGAGGAGACCTTCTTTGGATCCATCTGCAGTCCAGTGCCCGATATGATGTATCCCAGGAAAGGGAGAGAAGACTGCTCAAAGACGCATTTCTCATATTTGGCGTAAAGACGATTCTCCCTCAGTCTTTGCAGAACCAGCTGTACGTTCTCTCTATGGGTCTGGAGGTCCGGAGAGAAGATAAGGATGTCATCCAGATAAACTACGACACAGACGTAGAGGAGGTCCCGGAATATGTCGTTCACCAATTCTTGGAAGACAGCTGGTGCGTTACACAGGCCGAAGGGCATCACGCAGTATTCATAGTGCCCATCGCGAGTATTAAACGCGGTCTTCCATTCGTCCCCAGAGCGGATACGAACTAGGTTGTAGGCACCCCGAAGATCCAGCTTGGTGAACACACGGGCTCCCCTGAGCCGGTCGAACAATTCGGGGATGAGCGGCAGAGGGTACTTGTTTTTGACGGTGATCTGATTCAGACCCCGGTAGTCGATGCATGGGCGTAGGTCACCCTCTTTCTTCTTCACGAAGAAGAAGCCTGCTCCCGCAGGAGAGGAGGATCTCCGGATGAATCCTTTTGCCAGGCTCTCTGTGATGTAGGTAGACATGGCCCTGGTTTCGGCCGGAGACAACGGATATATCCGTCCTCGAGGTGGTGTTGTTCCTGGGAGCAGGTCGATGGCACAATCGTAGGGACGGTGTGGCGGAAGTACCTCAGACTCCTTCTTGTCAAAAACGTCTGCGAAGGACCAATAGGCCGAGGGCAGTTCCGGTAGGTTCTCTGGAACCGGAGGTCGTCGGATAGGTTGTATGGGCTTCAGACACTTCTCATGACAAGCAGAACCCCATCGGGTGATTTCGCCAGTACCCCAGCTGACTGATGGTTCGTGTGTCCGCAACCAGGGAAGTCCCAGCAGGATTTGATGGGACATGTGTGGAAGGACGTAGAGAGTGATGTTCTCGGTGTGCAGGGCACCGATACGCAGTTCGACCGGTCTGGTGACCCAGGAGATGGTATCAGAGAGGGGTCTCCCATCCACAGAGGCAATCACTAGGGGCTTCTCGAGTAGAGTAACAGGCAGCTGGTACTTGTCCACCGTGGCCTGCTGGATGAAATTGCCTGCTGCTCCAGAGTCGAGGTATGCCTCAGCCGTGAAGCGCGTCTCTCCCGTTGACACTTGCACAGTCCACATAACCGGGTCGGAGAGAGTCCCAGCACCTAGGGTGGCCTCTCCTACCAACCCTAGGCTTTGGAGTTTCCCGGCCTTTCCGGACAGGAGCGTAGGAGGTGAGTGTCCTCTCCGCAGTAAAAGCAGAGGCCCTTGGCGAGCCGCTCTGCTCGACGTTGTTCAGATTGCCGTACTCGGTCGATCTGCATGGGCTCTTGGACGGGAATCCCAGCTGTTGATGACTGCGATACGGAGGACTTCTGTGGAGGAGGGGAATGCCGTACCGGACGTCTCTCCCGAGACAGCTCTTT
This sequence comes from Anomaloglossus baeobatrachus, assembly GCF_048569485.1. Lineage (NCBI taxonomy): Eukaryota > Metazoa > Chordata > Amphibia > Anura > Aromobatidae > Anomaloglossus > Anomaloglossus baeobatrachus. Next base: position 159,832,735 of record NC_134355.1, on the reverse strand, counting down.
GGAGCGCTCCTGAAAACGAATGTCCACTCGAGTTGCTAGGGCAATCAGGGCATCTAGGGTGGAGGGCACGTCACGACCCGCCAACTCATCTTTGATGCGACTCGAGAGTCCTTCCCAGAAGGCGGCTGTTAGGGCCTCATTATTCCACCCGAGTTCAGAAGCCAACGTGCGGAAACGGATGGCGTATTGGCCCACCGTCAGTGTTCCTTGACGTAAGCGGAGGAGGGATGAATAAGACGCAGAGGCGCGTCCCGGCTCGTCAAAGGTGCTGCGGAAGGCCTGCAGGAACTCTTGGAGATCCTTGGTCATAGGGTCCTCCTTCTCCCACAACGGGTTCATCCACGCCAGTGCCTCGCCCTCCAGGTGAGACATGATGAAGGCGACCTTGGCTTGGTCGGAGGCAAACAGATGTGGCAGCTGCGTGAAGTGGAGGGAGCATTGGTTTATAAACCCCCTGCAGGTCTTGGGATCTCCGGCGTACCGGGGTGGTGAGGCCAAACGCAGTCTGGAAGCATCCGAAGAAGCGGCCACGGGAGCGGGGGACGTGGCTTGACTAGTGGCGGCTTGGGATGTTGTAGACGTGACTGCCGCTTGTAGCGTGGTCAGGCGGGTGTCCACGGAAGTCATGAAGTTCAGCATGCGGGTCTGGACTTCACGCTGGCGTTGGAGTTCCTCTTGCAAGGCCGCTAGTGCTGCAGCGGGATCCATGGCCTGATCTTACTGTCACGGCCAGGTGTGCGGGCAGGCCCAGGAGGTGGATCCACTGGACCGAACTCCTAGATGGTAGGAAAGAGTCCGGCAGCTGGAACACTAGAAACAGCAGAACAGTCCTTGCACACGGGAATAGCGGAGAAGTCCCTGGGACCACAGAGTTACGGGTGGTAGTCCGGGTGACGCAGCTCAGGTTCGGAAGCCGAGATGATGTCAGGCGGGGTCCGGAACCTTGGGAGCAAGATGACGGGTCACCGCAGGGATCCGAGATGGTGCGGACTGTCAGGATGGCAGAAGGACAGCGTTCGGGGTTCAGGATACGGCAGACTGGATGGCGAAGCAAGCACGGCTCTACAAAGAGAGATAGGTGAGTACACGCACTGAAACACCAGGAGACCTGACTCCTAGCTTAGGGAGCACGAAGATCAGGCCCCGCCCCCTTGGACAATACACCCCTTTATACCCTGTACCTGATTAGCCTCATTACCTGTTAATGGACGCTGGCCCTTTAAGAAAGGGTCAGTGACCGCGCGCGCGCCCTAATGCGCATGCGCGCAGCCCGGGTGCCAGAAGCCAGGGAAGGAGGCTGAGAAGAGGACGCAGGGGAGCCAGCCAGGGCCTGGGAAGCCGTCGGGCGCCGCGATCGGGGACCAGGGGGCCTGGGAAGGACGGGGACCGGAGGCTGGAGAGCGGGGAGCGTGGCAGGTGAGCCGGGGAGCGGGACTGAGGACCCGGGGAGCGGAGCAGAGGACCCGGGGAGGGAAGCCAAGGACCCGGGGAGCGTGACAGTATATCTGTCCCCATCCTGGTGAATATGTTTCCTTCCTGGTATATATGTCTCTGCTCTGTCTCTAACGCAAGAAAAAAAACCCAAACATTCTACTCACCTTCTAGGGCTCCTATGTTGTACGGCGTCGTACACTGTAGCAAATATGCAATGGTCAGCAGCTGATATCAGCATCCATGTTATAGTGATGCATGACATCACGGTCATGCACCCCCAGTCACAATACCACTAACATCAGCTCCTGTTTGGGTCTGGTGGGTCACTATGCCGCAAAGTATTTCAGCAGGATGCACATCCAGCTGAAGCAAGCGCTGGGGTTGGTTTGTTTTTATGTAATCATCTGCCATTGACTCCCATAGTACAAAGAACATACATCATGTAGTATACATTTCTTTATGGGATACACATATCATGGAAAGCATAGTGGACATTAGCTTCAAATACATTTCAAAAGTAATGCTAAAATATACCGACTAGATGTATACCAGGAATGTCGGACTGGAGTGGAAGTATCACATTACCCTCATTCACAATTATACCATATTCTTCTAAATAATAATAATAATAGTTTGTATATGAATGAAAAAAATGCTACCCTTGTGTGTACATAGGGAATGAAGTATTTGGTGCCAACTACTGCTCAAGTAGAATGTTGGAGGCCTACTAATGCACACGAGTCCACCATGGGATTCCCCCGTTTCCTTGTGGACCAGTCCAAGCTGGTATACCTAAAGGAAATTTGTTTGGCATATTTCTTGTCCAATATATTGTATAGATATTATTGGCATGTATGACAGAAGCATTTCCCAAAAATGTAAAATTTATTACTGGCAGAACCTTTAATATCATCTTATGGTAAGGGAAAAAAAAGTGTATATTGACTTACTGCAGTGGTATAACCTCTGGTAGCCATCCAGTTAGTGCATGCAGAACAGTAAACTCTCCAAGCTCCCGTTTTGAAAATCCATTGGTACTTTGTAAAGAAGAAAACATGATTTAGTGTCCATTCCTATTATATATATATAATATAGAGATGTGTCTGTCTTGTTACATTGTCTAGTTATGTTAATTGTGCTATTCCTAATCCATCCATTTAAGATAAACAGAAAGAAAAGAAGTGGGCATGTGACTAATGCCGGCGTCACACGGGACGATCTATCGTGCGATCGCACGAGAGATCGTACCCGCCCCCGTCGTTTGTGCGTCACGGGCAATTAGTTGCCCGTGGCGCACAAAGTCATTAACCCCCGTCACACGCACTTACCTCCCTGGCGACGTCGCTGTGGGCGGCGAACATCCTCTTCCTGAAGGGGGAGGGACGTTCAGCGTCACAGCGACGCCACACGGCAGCCGGCCAATAGAAGCGGAGGGGTGGAGATGAGCGGGACGTAACATCCCACCCACCTCCTTCCTTCCGCATTGCCAGCGGGACGCAGGTAAGCTGTGTTCGTCGTTCTCGAGGTGTCACATGGAGCGACGTGTGCTGCCACGGGAACGATGAACAACCGGAGCACAGAAAGAGGACCGACATTTTGAAAATGAGCGACGTGTCAACGAGCAACGATTGCTCGTTCACAGTCGTTCGGAGGTGTCACACGGTACGATATCTCTGACGATCCCGGATGTGCGTCACTAACGACATGACCCCGACGACATATCGCCCGAGAGACTGTATACGTAGAGACTATATAAAAGTAAAATGGGTGAGACTAAAACCAATGAGGTAAACGAGGGGAGTTCAACAGAACAGTAAGCATTTTATTTAATTGTTTGCATGCTCAGTGACCAGGTGACCACAACATTTTCTCAAAGACTCCAAAATGGTTGACAATCTTTTTCACTTTATGTCCACCAGTTACAGTAGCAAAAACAATTTAAAGCAAAAACTGACCTTCTACTGGGGCCCCGAATTTACTAGACACTGTACTTTTGCAACTCCCTGGATAACCACAGAAGTATTTTTTCCCAATTGTCCCAAATTATTTAAAATTAAAAAATAACTGACTTTGTAAATACTGTAGTTTTATTTTCAGTAGTTTTTTGTATGCTGCTCCTATACTGGCCCATAACACCTCCATTGTAACAGTCTACAAGGAAACCCTGAGAGGACTAAATCTGCCTTTACACATCTTCCATTTGTTTCAATCCTTGATAATCTGTAAAATAAAGATTGTCTGTCCTCCAGATCATCTAAGGATAGCTTTTCTTCCTCAATATCATCTACAGATAATTTCCCACATCCAAATTGTGCTTTTTCTTTCTTACTCACTCAGGATCATCTATAACCCTCCTACCCAAATACTTAAACCCCAAAGGTACGCCACGCTATTAAAAGATATCATCTCACCCTCAGATGTCCATGGTATCATCTACCTTTATTTTTCCAGGTTTAATCTACCCTTAAGTATCAACTCTCTCTTCTCTCACTCCAAGTATTGTCTCCTAAGGTGTCATGTTCCCCCCTCTCAGATATAATATCTCTCTTTTAAGTATTGCCAAACTCCGTTTACTAGGTATAACTTCTCCCTTCACTCTGGGATATAAATTCTTCTACTTTCCCTAGGTACTACTTTCCCTAGGTATCATCTGCCCCAGCCAAACCTGCCCTAGATCCAAGTATCATTTTCCGCAAGGTATCATCTCTCTGACCAAAATCATCTGCTCATTCACCCAAAAATCATCCCACCAGTATCAAACTCTCTCTTAACTCTTTACTATTCCTTTCTATTAAGGCTCTGAGAAAGGGTCATGAGCCCCATCCAGCTCCTGCCCCCTTCACAGTAGTTACACCCGGTTCCCCCCATTCCCAGTATAATGACTGCCAAAGCTTATCCACATAAATCACACTGAGGCAGCATACCAATATCTTGGGGTTCCCACCCTACTACCATTCATATCTGCACTTCTATGTGGAGCTACACACAAAAGCCACCAACTTGAGACCTGCTCTTCATAGCTGTTCACTAGACCTTGTGCTGATACACCAAGTTGGCAGACAGCCGCGAGTCACACATGACTGGCTGCGAGCCACGTGTGGCTCCCGAGCCGCAGGTTGGGGACCCCTGTTTTAAGGTATTATCTGCTCTGTCCACTGTTCCTTATCCTAAATCTCTCTTTTGACTCTTCAGCATCAGGTCACTACACCAGTATCTTCTCACTTCCCCAGTATAACATCTTCCCTAAAGGTACCGTCACACATAACGAGATCGCTAGCGAGATCGCTAAGTCACGGTTTCCCCTGCTTGAGATCGCTAGTCGTAGAATGGTCCAGGCCATTTTCTTCAACGGTGATGTCCTGCTGGGCAGGACACATCCCTGTGTTTGACACTGTGTGACAGGGTCACAGTGACTGCTGAGATCGTTATACAGGTTGCTACTGCGAGCTGTATTATTCCTGCATCATTGGTAAGGTCTGACTGTGTGACATCTCACCAGCGACCTCCCAGCGACTTACCTGCGATCCCTATCAGATCACATCGTTTTCGGGATCGCTGGTAAGTCGTTGTGTGTGACTGGGCCTTAAGTATTATTCCCCTCCCTATATCTAATCTCTCCCATATCTACAGTGTATCTCCATTGTCCTATCCTCTAGTATGATCTCCACCCCATAGCAGTATCTATTCCCCTGATATTATCTCTCCTTCATTATTATCTCCCTCACAGACAATTGGTTGGATACATGTCTGGAAGGTATTGAATGAAAATGTACATTGATCCCTATGAATATATCTGAAATCCAAGCAACAAACACAGGTAATCAAACATTGTCGAATCCAAGCAGCGGAGTCAATGAGATTTTTATGGGGAGGAAATACTGTGCTTAGAAAACACACTAGTAGCTTGTCTACTGCTCGTGTAGCTTAACATCTGTACATTGACTGCGGTAAAGAGCCGACAATGCAGTTGTCAAGAGAACTATGATCTCCAAGGCAACTGTGATGTTTTCTCCGCACAGTGGACGCATTTAAGACATGGTCAATGTAATGCATTTTTTAATACACTCATAAAAAGAATAGAAAAAAAAGTATTGATTTAATTTTGACACGAAAATGCAGAAACGTCTGTACTACAGTTTGTTCTCGATAATCATGTTATAACCTGAAATGAAATGGGGTATCTGTCATTTCATAAAAAAAAAAAAAAAAACTTTATACACCTCTCAGCCTTATTATGTTTATTCGGCAGAATGCTTGGCCCTTGTCTAAACTGAACTCTAAAGATTTTAACTATAGGAGACATTACATAAATGTTAGCAGGACTGTATTACTTTTTTCAGAGCAATGCCATCATCTTGGAAGTCCCAGAGTACTGAACTATTTAAAGGTAACATAACTACAAGACTACAAGATATACCCTTATTAACTAATTACAGGGCTGCATTTCTCGTTTAAAGGGAACCTTTCAGGTACAACATGCACCCAGAACCACGAGCTGTTCTGGGTGCATGTTTCTAATCCCTGCCTAACCATCCCTGTATCTAGGAGCACAGATAAAAGGATCTTTAGAAAAAAGTATTTCTAACAATCCTTATGATATGCTAATGAGTGCAGGGACTAGTTGCAAGAGCGTTATTTCCACCGATTAGTACGCTCTCTTAGCATGTCAGCACGTCCACAGGGGCATGCTAACATGCTACGCAATGCCCATTGCCTAGCGTCATTCATGATGACGCAAGCACCTGTGTCCATTGTCACCACCTCTCAGACGTCGGGCTTAGGGTCAGTGCATATGATCAGAACTCACTGCACTTCAGGTCGTGTGCACTATGACGCCAGGTGTATGCGTCCCAGCTTCAGAGAGGTCTAGTGCGTATGACCGGAAGTGCCGGGACTTCGGATCATGTGACACGGCCACACCGGGGCCATGGGGTTACTTGTTACCGGGCCGCAAATCTGCTTCTGGAATGCTGCGGTGGCAAGGTCCGTGACCCCGGCGGGGTTGTTCAATAAAAGGCAATATTTACAGGGGAGGATGATAGTTATTCGTGATGCCACCTGTGGTACTCGGCCAGAGATAGCCGACGCTGCAGGATGGGACCTCTGGGGAAGACGGTGATGCAGCTGAGTTGGTGTAGCTCTCCACAGGTAGAGCTGGGCCCCAGGGTTGTTGGGAGTAAGGTAGTAGCCTGTGGTGGCGGGGGAGCAGGGCCGGAGGCGCAGACGAATAATGGAGCGACACAGGGATGCAGTCTCAAGGTTTTTACTCACTTTAGCAGGTTCCAAGGTTACACGACTAGTCAATGAATTCCTTTGGAGTGCTGGCTTACACTGTGATGGGCCCCAGTCAATCCTCGGTAGTTCGGAGGTCAAGACCTGTGCACACTTCTTATGTACCTTCCCTAGTCATCTTCCGGCGCTAACTTCTCACCCACCTGTCCCGCGCCTACGCACATAGTGCCCTGAGCCGGTGACGTCGGACCCTGTCGGATGGCTTGAAGCTCTATCCCTTGGCCCCCTGTGGTCACCTTCCAGCTTATTCGTGTGCGGGTTTGGCCTCTGTACTTGTAGTGTCTTTAGCCTCTGGTTTTACTAGCTGAGCACGTTGGTTCTTCTCCTCTAGTCTAAGGACCAGTCGCCATTCTGCGGCCAAGTCCCTCCACTTCAATATGTCGTATGTGCTTAACATTTTAATTTTATGGTGCCATGTTATAATTAGTCACACTAGTCGGAAATACATCACATATAATACGTACACGTGGTGCCAAGTAGTCAAGCAAAGTCGGCCCATAGCACGCCCACGGAGGTGAAGGTTGTTGTCTCTGCAATGCCCCTTCAGCTCTTCCCTACATCACACCTATACATGGTTACAGCCACGACTTCGAGGGTGCATAGTGACCTTTAACCTATGTGTCAAGAGCGTTCCTCCGTGATCTCACAGATGACACGCTGCTTTGTTATAGCGCTGAGCCAGCAAGTAGTGGCAAGATGGCAGAATTTCATTGTAATTGACAGAACTGTATGCCACTATTTGCCGTCTCAGCACTATAACAGAGCAGCGCAGTGTCTGTTGTGAGCCTAAAGGGGAAGCGCTTAGTCGGTCAGATTTTGGGTGTGCGCTCACACCAGGGCAGTGGAACATGGGAAGAAGATCCATTGTACACGCTGTTATAGTCATGGATGTAACCATGCACTTGTTACACAAAAAGTTTATACCAGACATAACATCAACAAACTAATGGATATTCAGGTTGCTGCATTAGGCACCATTACACCTAAGGCCAGCAGTTTAGGTTCTATTGTTGTATGTTCCTAAATTACTCAATACTGCTGTGGTTAATGGTGAAAAATGAGCAATAAAAGCAATAAATATTAGAAGGATATTTTAGCAAAGTGCAGGTAAATGTTTATTTTTAAGGCCAGGCAGGCAGACAGGGGCGGGAAGAACCAGCAAAACCCGACCCACCTATTAGATATTCCGTTGCACCTCTCATCAAATAACAGTGTATTTCACAAACTTTACTTGCCTGTGTCAGAAACCATATATCTAATCTCACAACTAAAGGTATGTATAGAATCAGCATTATAGTGCCAGTCTAGCACTGGCTTTAGCTTATATATGAAAATCCTGGTGGTTGGTCCTCTTTAAGATGTTGCCTTACAAGGGATTTGTGGAGGTTTAATATTACATAGAGATCATAGGATTCTCTCTCTTTTCATACACCCTACCCTTTATTTTGCTTTTGTAGTGGTTGCGTTACATTACTTGAATTTACATACAGTGCTTTGCGAAAGTATGTTGCCCTCTTTAATTTTTAAACCTTTTCCCACATTTCAGGCTTCACACATAAAGATAAAAATGTTAATGTTATGTTGAAGAATCAACAACAAGTGGGACACAATTGTGAAGTTGAACGAAATTTATTGCTTATTTTAAACTTTTGTAAAAACGAATAAACTGAAAATTGGGGCGTGCAATATTATTCGTCCCCTTTACTTTCAGTGCAGAAACTCACTCCAGAAGTTCATTGAGGATCTCTGAATGATCCAATGTTGTCCTAAATGACTGATGACGATAAATATAATACACCTATGTGTAATGAAGTCTCAGTATAAATTCACCTTCTCTGTGATAGTCTCAATGTTCTGTTTAAAGCACAGAGAGCATTATGAAGACCAAGGAACACAACAGGCAGGTCCGTGATACTGTTGTTGAGAAGTTTAAAGCTGGATTTGTTTACATAAAGATTCCCACAACTTTAAACATCCCAAGAAGTACTGTGCGAGCGATCATATTAAAATGGAAGGCATATCATACCACTGCAAATCTACCAAGACTTGGCCGTCCCTCAAAAATTTAATCTCAAACAGGGAGAAGACTGATCACAGATGCAGCCAAGAGGACCATGATCACTCTGAATGAACTGCAGAGATCTACAGCTGAGGTGGGAGAGTCTGTCCTGTCCATAGGACAAAAATCAGTTGTACACTGCACAAATATGGCCTTTATGGAAGAGTGGCAAGAAGAAAGCCATTTCTCAAAGATATCCATAAAAAGTGTTGTTTAAAGTTTGCCACAAGCCACCTGGGAGACACACCAAACATGTGGAAGAAGGTGCTCTGGTCAGATGAAACCAAATCGAACTTTTTGGGCACAATGCCAAATAATATGTTTGGCACAAAAGTAACAGCTCATCACCCTGAACAGTGAACACACCATCCCCACTGTCAAACATGGTGGTGGCAGTATCATGGTTTGGGCCTGCTTTCTTCACCACGGACAGGGAAGATGGTTAAAATTGATGGGAAGATGGATGGAGCCAAATACAGGACCATTCTTGAAGAAAACCTGTTGGAGTCTGCAAAAGACCTGAGACTGAGATGGAGATTTGTCTTCCAACAAGACAATGATCCCAAACATAAACCAAAATCTACAATGGAATGGTTCACAAATAAACGTATTCAGGTGTTAAATTGCAAGTCAAAGTCCAGACCTGAATCCAATCGAGAATCTGTGGAAAGAGCTGAAAACTGCTGTTCAGAAACGCTCTCCATCCAACCTCACTCAGCTCCAGCTGTTTGCAACGGAAGAATGGGCAAGAATTTCAGTCTCTCAATGTTCAAAACTGATAGAGACATACCCCAAGCGACTTGTGGCTGTAATCGCAGCAAAAGGTGGCGCTACAAAGTATTAACTTAAAGGGGCCAAATAATATTGCACGCCCCAATTTTCAGTTTATTATATTTAATAAAAGTTTAAAATAAGCAATAAATTTCGTTCAACTTCACAATTATGTCCCACTTGTTGTTGATTCTTCACCATAACATTACTATTTTTATCTTTATGTTTGAAGCCTGAAATGTGGTAAAAGGTTGAAAAATTCAAAGGGGTTGAATACTTTTTCAAGGCACTGTAAATGGGTGGTTAGAAGGTTCATTTACGGTTCCAATTTACTGTCATGACGTTCTCAGTGACAGCCCTGCATAAGTATCACTGGTGATATAGCAATAGCTAGAAATCACTTTAAAAAAATTTGGCCAAAGGAAAAGAACATCCAGGGAGGCGATGACACGGAAGACCAACAAACTGAATAAAATATAAATAAAAGGAAATGTAAATGTGCCATACTCTACACTTGCAAGCTTAATGATAGCCTTGGACAGCAGCATTGGCCATAATTCAGCTTCACAAGCGGTCGCTGGAAGTAACAACTTGTCATCTTCGCTGAACGGAAGAGTATCATCCACAACAATTTTTCTCCAGGACCCCTGAGAATAAAGCAGAAGAAGCAAAGTAATAAAATCCCTGTGCAGGAATAGCAACTATGATTCAGAGCAAGTTATCCATCTCTCCTACACAAAACACTTCCATTGTTTTCCTGCTGTGGGTCGAGAAGACTTATTGAAGGCTTAAGTAAAAAGAAGGCACCAAGATTGCAGCTTAGGCACCACGCACACATGCTTTATGTGACAGCCACTGATAATCTGTCCTAATTTGGTAAACCGCTCACTTCACTTCCGTCTTTCTTCCCTGTACTTCTGTATATATAAATATCATTGCCAAGAGAAACTGCAACGTACTATTTATTCTAAACCATTGCACTAAAGCTTTAATTTGTCTCTCGAAACACATCTGCAAGATGTATTATTAAAATGGGGGATTCACAAATTATATATGGCATTCAAAGGCAAAAAACGAGCATCAGAAAGAAACAATAACATGCAACAGAAGTGGGCGGAAGGAACAATCTACTATAGCTCCAACAAATGGGATATTCCAGGAACTTGATAGTGTTAATGTTTTATTACCTATTTTTCCAATGATTACCTGTCTTTGTGTAAGGCCTCTTTCACACGTCCGTGTCTCCGGTACGTGTTTGGTCCTTTTCCTTACGTACCGGAGACACGTGCACACGTAGACCCATTAAAATCAATGGGTCTGAAAAGTGATAGGATATACGACAAAGGCGAAACGATAGGCACAAGTAAAGTTTCAGGAGGCTAGCCGGGCAGTCAGGGAAGCATATACTGACTTCTTAGAAAAACCATCAAGGGTGACAAAAGCAAAGTGGGTGGAGGCAATGGGCAAGTTTGAGAACTGGGTGGAAAGGAAAGAAGGTATGTACAGGACACAACAAGAGGCAGAGTTGACTCGTTTTGGGAACAAGGCAGGGAAGTTACTGGCAAATCTGGCAAGGGGACGACAACCGATGGCACATTATGTCACTGAGAACTATGAGAATATCACTGTGGGGAGTAAAACGACAGATTCCAAGGAGATAAACAACATTTTTTTAAACTTCTATGCAGGTTTATATAAAGAGGAGGGGTTAGATGATAGGAGAGAAGGAAATGAATAGTTAAAAGGAACAAAAATGCCTACGCTCACGGAGGAAAATTTACAGGCTTTGAATAAAGAGGTGACGGAGGAGGAGGTGCTACAGGTTATAGGAGAGTTAAAAACGACGAAGGCCCCGGGACCAGATGGTTTTAGCGGCAGTTTTTCAAAATTATGAATGAGCTAATCTCACCTATACTGACAGAGTTATTCAATAAGATAATGGATGGGGAAAGCATATCGGGTACACCTAATACAGCCTATATAAAGCTCATTCTTAAAGGAGGAAAGAATTTAGAAGACCCATCTAGTTATAGGCCCATCTCGCTGATTAATCAAGTCCGTGTGCTCCACACGTCAACATGTTCGTTATTCTCCGGCATCATGGGTGTCTCACGGAACGCAAAGGGACCACATGGAGGTGTTCCGTGTGACACGCGCCGGAGAAAAAACACGTGTCTGAGAAAATAATAAAAAAACTTTACTCACCTTCTCCAGCCCTGCTGTCTCTGCCGTTGCTGTCACTTGCTTCCGACCGCCGCTCATTATGCTCATTGCATATTCACTTCACTGCGGCCAGAAGCTGCAGCAGCGGAGAGTCGACAGGACCGGAGACCAAAGATCAGCACCACGGACAGCAAAGCCAGGGACAGGTGAGTAGAAAGTTCCCGTTCTCCGTGTGTTATCACGGATAACACACGGAGAACACACGTGTGCCATACACACGGCTCACGGAGGGCAAAACGCACCTTTGACACGTCCGTGAAAAACATGCGTGGTTTTTCACGGACGTGTGAAAGAGGCCTAACATAAAGGAAATCTGTCAGCAGGTTTTTGCTATGTAATCTGAAAGCAACATGATGTAAGGGCTGACAGGTTGCTTCCAGTGATGTATCACTTAGGGTATGTGTGCACGTTGCGTTCTGCCATGACAAATATTCTGCAGCGTTTTGTCACTGCATGTGCGTTTCAAAACACTGCCGAAAAGCTGCGTTTTGGATGTATTTTGAATGCAGAATGGATGCAGAATTCATGCATTCTGGCTCTGCCATAGACAGAATGGGAAAAGCATCCAAAGCGCACAAAAGAAATGACATGTTGCTTCTTAGAACGCATCGATTTTGTCATGGATGCGCATGGATTTTGCAAAATTCTCATAGACTTTGCTGAGGACGCAGAACACATGCGTTTACACTGCAGTTTAAAACTCTGCGTAAATGCATGAAAAAATGCAACATGCGCACATATCCTTACTAGGCTGCGAGTTTTTGTTTCAATATAATCAGTATTTTATCAGCAGGAGATTATCACTACATAACTAGGTGTCTCATGCCTCCTAGTCAACTACTATGTTTAACCCAGTCCACATTACTGATTAGCAGATTTTTGCCAATGTACAGTGAACACAGAAAGCTGCCAATCAGTGTTGTTGGTGAGATTATACAAGGCTCAACATTCTGAGCACTACTAGATATGCAGCAGAGAAGCTTGTGATTGTAACAAAATGACAGCATTGAGACTAGTGAGTGATACATTGCTGAAATCAGGGTGCCAGCCCTACCCTCGGTCTGCTCTCAGATTACGCAGCAAAAACCTGCTGACAGATTTCATTTAAGGAGCATTCAAATATGACTTGTTAAAGAAATAGACACATTTATGAGTGGCATACCGTAACATTTAGACCAGAAAACTTTCAGAATGTGACTTTAATTACTTACCATCCAATACAGTTTCACGATATATTTCCCATAGCTGTTGTACAGAGGCACGTGTCCCTTCCCAGCTTTACAGAGAGCATAGATGTGTTCCCATGGCTTCCACGTTACCACTGGTGGTTCTGCGGATGTGGCTTTATTATCTGTCAGATTCTCATTATAGATTCTCCAGACAGCGCTGACCTCGCTAATTATCCATCTCATGAGCTGAGACATAAAATGACAATACTGTAATACGACTGAATTATTATTTTAGATTTTGGATGAATAACTTTAAAATAAGTTTCAAGAAGTGTAAGTTTAATGCCCGGCGTGAGCAGTCTCACATACCTCACTTCCAATTAAATGTTCATTCGCTGATAGTAAATCACAGGAGGCTTCATCCTTAACAACCACCAGAGACTATATCAGAATGGAGAAGAAAAAAGACAAACAGGATTATTATGCTCTGGCGGCCGTAGAGGTCATTCTTCAATACAATATATAATGGGGTTGTATAGTATTAACATGGTATCAATGTCTAAATTATGGGAATTTTCAGACAATTCAATGGCCCTGATTCATTAAGACTGGTAATTAACACTGTGCTCGTGTAACGTTCGCCACCTCATGGCTAAAGTGGACCGAAAGGAGGAGGAGGGGAGTACTGAAAACATTTCCCGTGTTACCTAACCTCTAATCAATCTACAATTGTATCTTTATTTATCAATTGTACAAGCAAAGATAGGACACTTTGTAATAAATCTTACAAAAAAAGCCTCTTTTTTTACTTCTCTTCTTCATTGATCATTCTTTCCCCAAAATCTGTCTACACGTTTGTCTTCAATGAGAGATCAAATTACAGCTGCTGGCTATAGAAATATAGGAAGAGGGATGGAGCTGGGACACAGGTAGAGTAAGCAAAAGGAGCTGTTACAGCTTCTACTTAGTAGAGCCTGCAGGATATAATATATATATATATTACCCAGAATCAGTGCTATTCCTTATGTACACACCCAACAGGTTATTCCGAAAAGTAATCTGAAAGGTTGATAATCTTTAAATGTTTACTGGCATCAATGTGTTCCACCGCCGGGTCCTCCATGCGTTCCACAGCGGGTCGTCGCTCTCCACTACACTGCATCCCAGGTTCACCTTCTGGCCAGAAACAATCGGTATCGTCGGATGTGGTGAGTGTGTGTGAGATCTGATGTGTGTGTGTGTGTGTGCAATTTGATGTGTGATTGTGTGTGTGATCTGATGTGTGTGGGTGTGTAATCTGATGTGTGCGCAATCTGATGTGTGCAGGTGTGTGATCTGATGTGTGTAGCTGTGCGTTCCACCGCAGGTACTCTCGTTCGACGTCTGGTGAGTATGAGTGCGGGGTCTTCTGTCTTCTTTCCTCTATCTTTTGGGAGTGTCTGCTTTCTATAATGAAGTGTCGTGTTCTTTCACTTTTTTCGCTGCATGGATAGTTCATTTCTGAACTGCGACTAGGGCTTATTTTCGGGGTAGGGCTTATATTTAAGTTTTACACCAAAAATGCTGAAAATTCCTGCTAGGGCTTATTTTCGGGGTAGGTCTTATTTTCGGTGAAATACAGTAGTTTATGTGTATCCTATGCGATGTATATGCAGCAGCCTCAGTGTATCCTATGTGATGTATATAAAGCAGCCTCAGTATATCTGATATGATGTATTCACAACAGTGTCTTTGCACTCTATGTGATGCATACAACAGTCTCAATGTATCCGATGTGATGTATACAGCAGCCTCAGTATCTCCTACGTAATGTGTATAGCAGTGTTGGTGTCTCCTATGTGATGTATAGACAGCACTTTCAGTGTACCCTATGTGATGCATATACAGCATTCTCAGTGAATATTATGATTTAGAAACAGCAATTTCAGTGTATTCTATGTGATGTATACAGCAGCCTCAATGCCTCCTCTGTGTTTTATATAACAGTGTTGATGTCTCCTATGTGATGTATAAACAACAGTCCTAATGCCTCCTATGTGATGTACAGTGATGAGCAAAAGGGTAACATTGGGTAACATAAAAGTCAATAGACTAGGCAAGTGATGGCGAACCTATGGTACGCGTGCCAGACTGGGCACGCAGAGCCCTTTTTGCTGGCACGTGCACTGTCGTCACACTGCGCCACTTTGAACTGACGATGTGATCGCGCCAGCAGCTCAAAGTGGTGTTTAGTAGAGGACACATTTCTTCTCACTCTGACACGCCTCCTCTCCTGGGCTGCAGGCCTGTTGCCTAGGAGACGCAGGAGCGTCAGTAGGCGGCGCCGGCGTCTTGTGGCCGCGTGGGAACTGAAGTGACTGAGGACGCAGCAGCGGAGGAGTGGGGACAAGAAGGTGAGTTGTTTTTTTTATTTTTAAGCTCTGTGCGGCTGTGCCAAGGTGTGGGGGACAGAGCCAGCACGGGGCAAACATGGGAGCACGGGGCATACAAAGCACGGGGCAAAAAGAGCACGGGGCAAACATGAGAGCACGGGGCAAACAGAGCACGGGGCATACAGAGCACGGGGCATACAGAGAACGGGGCAAACAGAGCACGGGGCAAACAGAGCACGGGGCAAACAGAGCACGGGGCAAACAGAGCACGGGGCAAACAGAGCACGGGGCATACAGAGCACGGGACATACAGAGCACGGGGCATACAGAGCACGGGGCAAACAGAGCACGGGGCAAACATGGAGAGCACGGGGCATACAGAGCACGGGGAAAACATGGGGAGCACGGGGCAAACATGGCTGCAAGGATGGGGGAAACGTGCAAAGAGGGAGAGAAACCATGCAAAGAGAGGGAGAAACATGCAAAGATGGGGGAAACATGACTGCAAGGATGGGGGAAACATGCAAGGATGGGGGAAACATGGCTGCAAGGATGGGGGACATGTGCAAAGATGGAGAGAAACATGCAAAGATGGAGAGAAACGTGCAAAGATGGGGGAAACAAGAAAAGAGGGAGAGAAACATGCAAAGATGGGGGAAAGATGGCTGCAAGGATGGGGTAAACATGCAAGGATGGGGGGAACATGCAAGGATGGGGGAAACATGGCTGCAAGGAAGGGGGTAAACATGACTGTAAGGATGGGGGTAAACATGACTGCAAGGATGGGTGTAAACATGACTGCAAGGATGGGGGAAACATGACTGTAAGCATGGGTGGAAACATGACTGCAAAGATGGGGGAAACATGCAAGGATGGGGGAAAACATGCCAGGATGGGGTACATTTAGCAGGAAGGGAAAAATGCCAGGAAGGGGTACATTTACCAGTATGGAGGACACATTTACCAGGATGGGGGATACATTTACCAGAATGGGGAGAAACATGAAAGGATGGGGGAAACATGCCAGGATGGGGGTACATGAACATGCCAGGATGAGGAAAAATGCCAGGATTGGGATCATTTATCAGGAAGGGTGACATTTATCAGGATGGGGTACATTTACCAGGAAAGGGGACATTTACCAGGATAAGGGAACATGCTTGGATGAGGTACATTTGCCAGGATGGGGTCATTTAACAGCATGGGGGAACATGCCATGATGGGATACATTTACCAGGATGGGGTACATTAACCAGAATGGGGTACATTTACCAGGATGGGGTACATTTACCAGGATGGGGCCATGATGTGGACAAATATACCAGAATGTAGGAAATATATATCAGGATTGGGACATGTTTACCAGGAAGTGGCCAGGAAGGGGTACAGAACTACACAATGAAAGGGGAGGGGAGCAGACTGGGATGTTCAGACTTTGGAAGGGGATGTTCAGACTTTGAAATGTAAATGTGGATTACAGGGTGACATCTGATTGCATTCCAGGCTAAAATCTCTGTCTAATATGCTGCATTTTTTTTCCAGAAAGATCAATCCAACTGCTGTGTCTGGAAAGGGCAGGGGCTCAGCTTCAATGTGTGCTAAGCATGCATGAGTGTGATGCCCCCAGCTGAAGAGAAGAGAAGACTGCAAATGTAAGGTTAAAATCAACTATTTACATAATAGGATTGGTTGGCACTTCGGAAAAAAAAATGGGTTTAGGGCTACAGTTTGGGCACTCGGTCTGTAAAAGGTTCGCCATGACTGGCTATGATGGGTGCAAATGCGTCTGGAAGAAACAAGGTAAAAATGGGCTAACGGATGGTGAAATTGCGGGAACTTAAAAATTTGGGGGAGGAAGCCTGATGATATGCGGTTGTTTCTCAGCCTAAGGGGTACTTTGCACGCTGCGACATCGCAAGCCGATGCTGCGATGCAGAGCACGATAGTCCCCGCCCCCGTCGCAGCTGCGATATCCTTGTGATAGCTGCCGTAGCGAACATTATCGCTACGGCAGCTTCACATGGACTCGCCTGTCCTGTGACATCGCTCTGGCCGGCGACCCGCCTCCTTATTAAGGGGGCGGGTCGTGCGGCGTCACAGCGACGTCACACGGCAGGCGGAAAATAGGAGCGGAGGGGCGGATGTAAACATCCCGCCCACCTCCTTCCTTCCGCATATCCTACGGAAGCTGCGGTGACGCCGGTAGGAGATGTTCCTCGCTCCTGCGACTTCACACACAGCGATGTGTGCTGCCGCAGTAGCGTGGAACATCGGACCGTCGCGTCAGCGTAATTATGGATTACGCCGACGCTGCACCGATGATACGATTACAACGCTTTTGCACTCGTTAATCGTATCATCGAACCTTTACACACTACGATGTCGCATGCGATGCCGGAAGTACGTCATTTTCAATTTGACCCCACCGGCATCGCACCTGCGATGTCGTAGTGTGCAAAGCCCGCCTAAGGCTTTCATGGTGAACCTTTTACAGGCCGAGTGCCCTTCTGTAGCTCTAAACCAATTTTTTTTTCCGAAGTGCCAACCAATCCTATTATGTAAATAATTGATTGTAATCTTACCTTTGCTGTCTTCTCTTCTCTTCAGCAGGGGGCATCATTCGTGCTTACCACACATTGAAGCTGAGCCCCTGCCCTTCCAGACACAGCAGTTGGATTGATCCCTCTGGAAAAAAATTGCAGCACATTAGACAGAGATTTTAGCCTGGAATGCAATCAGATGTCGCCCTATAATCCACATCTACATTTCAAAGTCTGAACATCCTGAAATCCCATAAAAACGTGCGAGTTGCTCCCCTCCCCTTCATTGTGTAGTTCTGTCCCCCTTCCTGGCCACTTCCTGGTAAACATGTCCCCCATCCTGATATATATTTCCTAGATTCTGGAATATTTGTCCCCATCATGGCCCCATCCTGGTAAATGTACCCCATTCCTGGTAAATGTCCTCCACTCTGGTAAATGTACCCCATCATTGTAAATGTATCCCATCCTGGCATGTTCCCCAATGCTGTTAAATGACCCCATCCTGGTAAATGTACCTCATCCAGGCATGTTCCCTTATCCTGGTAAATGTCCCCTTTCCTGGTAAATGTACCCCATCCTGATAAATGTCACCCTTCCTGCTAAATGTTCCTCATCCTGGCATTTCATGTACCCTCATCCTAGCATATTTCCCCCCATCCTTTCATGTTTCTCCCCATTCTGGTAAATGTATCCCCCATCCTGGTAAATGTACCCCTTACTGGCATGTTCCCCTTCCTGCTAAATGTACCCCATCCTGGCATGTTCCCCCCCATTCTTGCAGCCATGTTTCCCCCCATCCTTGCAGTCATGTTCCCCCCCATCCTTGCAGTCATGTTTCCCCCAATCCTTGCAGTCATGTTTCCCCCCATCCTTGCAGCCATGTTTCCCCCCATCCTTGCAGCCATGTTTACCCCCATCCTTGCAGTCATGTTTCCCCCATCCTTGCAGTCATGTTTCCCCCATCCTTGCAGTCATGTTTCCCCCCATCCTTGCAGCCATGTTTACTCCCATCCTTGCACGTTTCCCTCATCTTTGCACGTTTCTCTCCATCTTTGCATGTTTCCCCCATCCCTGCAGCCATGTATGCCCCGTGCTCTGTTTGCCCCCGTGCTCTGTTTGTCCCCGTGCTCTGTTTGCTTGCCCCGCGCTCTGTTTGTTTGCCCCGTGCTCTGTTTGTTTGCCCCACGCTCTGTTTGTTTGCCCCGCGCTCTGTTTGTTTGCCCCCCGCTCTGTTTGTTTGCCCCATGCTCTGTTTGTTTGCCCCGTGCTCTGTTTGTTTACCCCGTGCTCTGTTTATTTACCCCGTGCTCTGTTTGCCCCGTGCTGTTTGTTTGCCCCGTGCTGTTTGTTTGCCCCATGCTGTTTGTTTGCCCCATGCTGTTTGTTTGCCCCGTGCTCTGTATGTTTTCCCCGTGCTCTGTATGTTTGCCTCGTGCTCTGTTTGTTTGCCCCTGCTCTGTTTGTTTGCCCCGTGCTCTGTTTGTTTGCCCCGTGCTCTGTATGTTTTCCCCGTGCTCTGTATGTTTGCCTCATGCTCTGTTTGTTTGCCCCCGCTCTGTTTGTTTGCCCCGTGCTCTGTTTGTTTGCCCCGTGCTCTGTTTGTTTACCCCGTGCTCTGTTTATTTACCCCGTGCTCTGTTTGCCCCGTGCTGTTTGTTTGCCCCGTGCTGTTTGTTTGCCCCATGCTGTTTGTTTGCCCCATGCTGTTTGTTTGCCCCGTACTCTGTATGCCCCGTGCTCTGTATGTTTTCCCCGTGCTCTGTATGTTTGCCTCGTGCTCTGTATGTTTGCCCCGTGCTCTGTATGTTTGCCTCGTGCTCTGTTTGTTTGCCTCGTGCTCTGTATGTTTGCCTCCGTGCTCTGTTTGTCCCGTGCTCTGTATGTTTGCCCCATACTCTGTTTGTCCCGTGCTCTGTTTGTCCCGTGCTTTGTATGTTTGCCCCGTGCTCTGTTTGTTTGCCCCGTGCTCTGTTTGTTTGCCCCGTGCTCTGTTTGTCCCGTGCTCTGTTTGTCCCGTGCTCTGTATGTTTGCCCCGTGCTCTGTTTGTCCCGTGCTCTGTTTGTCCCGTGCTCTGTATGTTTGCCCCGTGCTCTGTATGTTTGCCCCGTGCTCTGTTTGTTTGCCCCGTGCTCTGTTTGTTTACTCCGTGCTCTGTATGTTTGCCCCGTGCTCTGTTTGTTTGCCCCGTGCTCTGTTTGTTTGCCCCGTGCTCTGTTTGCCCCGTGCTGTTTGTTTGCCGCGTGCTCTGTATGTTTGCCTCGTGCTCTGTATGTTTGCCTCCGTGCTCTGTTTGTCCCGTGCTCTGTATGTTTGCCCCGTGCTCTGTATGTTTGCCTCGTGCTCTGTATGTTTGCCTCCGTGCTCTGTTTATCCCGTGCTCTGTATGTTTGCCCCGTACTCTGTTTGTCCCGTGTTCTGTTTGTCCCGTGCTTTGTATGTTTGCCTCGTGCTCTGTTTGTTTGCCCCGTGCTCTGTTTGTCCCGTGCTCTGTATGTTTGCCCCGTGCTCTGTTTGTCCCGTGCTCTGTTTGTCCCGTGCTCTGTATGTTTGCCCCGTGCTCTGTTTGTTTGCCCCGTGCTCTGTTTGTTTGCCCTGTGCTCTGTATGTTTGCCCCGTGCTCTGTATGTTTGCCCCGTGCTCTGTATGTTTGCCCCATGCTCTATATGTTTGCCCTGTGCTCTGTTTGTTTGCCCCATGATCTGCATGCCCCGTGCTCTGTATGTTTGCCCCGTGCTCTGTATGTTTTCCCCGTGCTCTGTATGTTTGCCCCGTGCTCTGTATGTTTGCCCCGTGCTCTGTATGTTTGCCCCGTGCTCTGTATGTTTGCCCCCGTGCTCTGTATGCTTGCCACCGTGCTCTGTATGTTTGCCCCCGTGCTCTGTATGTTTGCCCCCGTGCTCTGTATGTTTGCCCCGTGCTCTGTATGTTTGCCCCCGTGCTCTGTATGTTTGCCCCCGTGCTCTGTATGTTTGCCCCCGTGCTCTGTATGTTTGCCCCGTGCTCTGTATGTTTGCCCCGTGCTCTGTATGTTTGCCCCATGCTCTATATGTTTGCCCTGTGCTCTGTTTGTTTGCCCCATGATCTGCATGCCCCGTGCTCTGTATGTTTGCCCCGTGCTCTGTATGTTTTCCCCGTGCTCTGTATGTTTGCCCCGTGCTCTGTATGTTTGCCCCGTGCTCTGTATGTTTGCCCCCGTGCTCTGTATGTTTGCCCCCGTGCTCTGTATGTTTGTCCCGTGCTCTGTATGTTTGCCCCCGTGCTCTGTATGTTTGCCTTGTGCTCTGTATGTTTGCCCCGTGCTCTGTATGTTTGCCCTGTGCTCTGTATGTTTGCCCCATGCTCTATATGTTTGCCCTGTGCTCTGTTTGTTTGCCCCATGATCTGCATGCCCCGTGCTCTGTATGTTTGCCCCGTGCTCTGTATGTTTGCCCCGTGCTCTGTATGTTTGCCCCCGTGCTCTGTATGTTTGCCCCCGTGCTCTGTATGTTTGCCCCCGTGCTCTGTATGTTTGCCCCCGTGCTCTGTATGTTTGCCTTGTGCTCTGTATGTTTGCCCCATGCTCCCATATTTTCCCCATGCTCTGTATGTTTGCTCCGTGCTCCCATGTTTGCCCCGTGCTGGCTCTGTCCTCCGCACCTTGGCACAGCCGCACACAGCTTAAAAATAAAAAAAACTCACCTTGCAGCAGCCGCTCCATCGCTGCGTCCTCAGTCAGTTCAGTTCCCGCGCGGCCACAAGACCCCGGCGCCGCCTACTGACGCTCCTCCGTCTCCTAGGCAACCGGCCTGCGGCCTAGGAGAGGAGGTGTGTCAGAGCGAGGAGAAATGTCTCCTCTGCTCCAACACCACTTTGCACTGTCTGCGCAACCACACTGACAGTGCAAAGTGGCTGAATGTGGCGACAGCGCGTGTGCCAGCAAAAAGGGCTCTGCGTGCCCAGTCTGGCACGCGTGCTATAGGTTCGCCATCACTGGCCTAAGGCATTGGATCAATGGTGGTTTCATTGTTGAGCTATATGTGAGTATCCTACAAGATGAGTTACTTGGTACACTTGAGTACAATATCATCCTTTTCATACCCATAGTACTCAAGTGTATGAAGTAGAATGCTCACATATAGCTCAGCATTGATACAACCATCGATCCTGGTCGAGTATACAACGCCTTTGGCTGTCAATCAATGTGCTGGAGTGTGGTTATAGTATGCTCACTGTATGAGTGGTGACTGTAACATCAATCTGCACTGCCCTGATGACTGCAGGGAGAATATAAAGTTATTTTCTTTATGTAGCCTCCATACCAGTAAGCCTGCCAGACATTATATAAATGGCATCTGTCTGCTGATTGCGGTTATGGAGGTGACAGGTTCCCTTTAAGGTCTTTTCAGGCCTGGTCATTAACATGTTAATGGGCTAGAAATAAACAAACAGTAACTGCCTTAAGAAATCAAATGTGTTATTTGCTGTTCAGATGCAAGGAGGCTTCTGTTTTTTTCTGTATACTTCCACTAGATGGCAATCATATCCTATGTGCAAGAAAAGTAACTAACCCAAAAGAATGGACCCTTGTAACTTTCATCATTTATCTGCATTAATATAAAACCAAAGATCCTGAACGCTGGTTTATGCAATTAATGTATGGACACAATTCTGTAAATTTAGCTGCTATTTAATGAATACTTACTATTCTCTACTCCGGGTATACTTTATAGAAGGCTGTTACTCATGAGCTGTTGTAAGGTCACTGCTGCGACATCCAAAATGTATTTTAATTCTAAATTAGACAATAGTGACTTACAGAAGGGGACGACTGACTCTGACATTGGGGTACTCACAAGACAAGTCATCCTGGAGGAAAAAGCCTGTATAGGATAATGACTGTCTTCAGTCATTATGCACTATACATATTTAAAGAGTAACCATATTTGTATTTATTTATTTTTCTAAATATGTTCTACATGGAAAGTTATGAGACTTTCCAATTCTATTCATTATGGGATTTATCTTCATTGCTATAAAAAAACATTTG
The DNA here is from genome assembly GCF_048569485.1 of Anomaloglossus baeobatrachus. Lineage (NCBI taxonomy): Eukaryota > Metazoa > Chordata > Amphibia > Anura > Aromobatidae > Anomaloglossus > Anomaloglossus baeobatrachus. The sequence goes on along the minus strand of NC_134355.1, from coordinate 159,809,845 downwards.
CATATAAGTCGCTTCCAAACCTCTGCTTTTCACCAGTCTAATTTCTTGCCTTCAGCTGCATTGATAACATAATCATTTGGAGTACAGATGATGGCAGTGAAATGGTTAGCACCTGTGTCTTCCTTTGAGTTTTGTGCTTATCAGAAGAATCTCCTGCAGAAGCTTTACTCTAGAGTAAGAGAGACCCTGATCCTGAGCTGACCCCTTTCACTACCATCATCTGGACTCCAAATGGTTATATTCTTATATCAAAGTAAATAAAAATAGGCAAATAGATTGTAGAAAAAGCAGATAAGGTTCGGAAGCCTCTTATGTGCGTTTTGTTTACAACAATGAAGACATATCTAATACACTGATTTGCAAAGGTTCATAACTTTCTATGAAGGAAAGAAAAATTCTTCAGCTCACCTGTTGCCCGGACTGCTGGACCTTGCGGGTGCCTAGGATCCGTCGGTAAGTCCCAACCGGTTAGTGGATGAAGGAAATAGGAAAAATGATCCGGCACTGATTCTCCTTTTAAGATAAAATCTCCAAAGTCTTTATTAGAAATATTAAAAATATTAAAAACATTGTGAAGGCAGAGTATGAATCTTTACATGGAAACTTTACGCGTTTCGGACTACACCATAAAAACAACTAGAGTCCTTAATCATAAGTGATATGATTAAGGACTCTAGTTGTTTTTATGGTGTAGTCCGAAACGCGTAAAGTTTCCATGTAAAGATTCATACTCGGCCTTCACGATGTTTTTAATATTTCTAATAAAGACTTTGGAGATTTTATCTTAAAAGGAGAATAAGTGCCGGATCATTTTTCCTATTTCCTTCATCTCATAACTTTCTATGTTGGACAAAATTCTAAAAAAAAAATATATATATATTTTCTCTTAAAGGGAATCAGTCAGCAGGTTTTTGCCATGTAATCAGAAGACAGCATGCTGCAAAAGTTAATCTTCAGATTACATCCATATGTCTCTTATCTCAAAGTTTGTTTTTGTTTACCTGCAAAGTTAGTTTAAAGGCCACGTCTCACTAAGCAACATCGCTAGCAACATCGCTGCTGAGTCATGGGTTTTGTGATGCAACAGCCATCTTTCTAGCGATGTCGCTGTGTGTGACATCCAGCAACGACCTGACCCCTGCCGTGAGGTCGCCGGTTGTTGCCGAATGTCCTGGACCATTTTTTAGTTTTTGCTCTCCCGCTGTGAAGCACACATCGCTGTGTGTGACAGCGAGAGAGCAACAACTGAATGTGCAGGGAGCAGGGAGCCGTCTCCTTGCTCCCTGCACATGTAGCCAGAGTACACATCGGGTAAATAAGCAAAGCAGTTTGCTTATTAACCCAATGGGTACTCTGGCTAGGAGTGTAGGGAGCCAGCGCTAAGCGGTGTGCGCTGGTTACCAAGGTAAATATCGGGAAACCAAGTGCTTGGTTACCCGATATTTAACTTAGTTACCAAGCGCAGCATCGCTTCCACGCGTCGCTGGTGGCTGGGGGCTGTTCACTGGTCGCTGGTGAGATCTGCCTGTTTGACAGCTCACCAGCGACCATGTAGCGACACTCCAGCAATCCCTGCCAGGTCAGATTGCTGGTGGGATCGCTGGAGCATCGCTTAGTGTGACGGTACCTTAAGCTTCTTTGCTTTATCATTAGTGGAGCTCAGCTGTATGTGAGTTGTAGTCCAACTTCACCCCCTTCTATGATTAGGAGCTTCTGTCTATGGAAATGTACACTGAAAGCCTGGGCAGCTACATGCAAAAAAATTAAATCTTTGATTATATAAGAATGGCTGCACCCGGTAATCTAAGTGATACATCTTAAGATTCAGGATCTCTTTGCCTACATCATGCTCCTCTTAGATAAGTAGCAAAAACTTGCTGACAAATTCCCTATAAAGTAACAACACACAAGAGGGGGCAGTGTATGACATGCATGCAGCTGCTAACAGACCAGTGTTTATGCACTGTTCTGTGTATTAATTTTATCATATACATGTCTTCCATAAAAAATCCATTGGTTTCAAAAGGATTTTTAAGTTAGCAGGATTTAGCCTATATTTTGTTATATAACAGAATACTGTAGTATGCAAAGTAATTCTGTCTATAAAAAAATGAAAAAAAAGGTAGTTGAAATTATAGCTGATACAATAAGAAAAAGGAATAGTTAAAGAAACCCATACAATACACTGATCCTGGCTGCCGGTATCTCCTGGAAACTGCAGACAGCCAAGCTTTACAATGAATTTAGTTTTATTTGCTGTCAAAGTGAATGGCAAAGTGAAATGCAGGACCCCCATAATGCTAATAACACGGTATGTCCTGGGAAATTGAAGTGGAGCCAATAGTTTTCTTTTTTTCTCCACATGTAAGTGTGAATATGTGTACACGTCCATATTGTATGACGTTTATCAAGGACACAATTCTATATATAACACAGAAAATTTCTGAAAAACCAAGAGTGGCAGAAACCAGTGATATCCCGGCTGAATCCTGACCATGGCTAATGCAACACACAGGAGAGTAAAGGCCCCATCACACACAACGAGATCGTTACCGAGTCACAGTTTCTGTGACGCAGCAAAAATCTCACCAGCGATCTCGTTATGTGTGACACCTACTAGCGACCAGGCCCCTGCTGTGAGATCGCTAGTGTTTGCCGAATGATCTGGACCATTTTCTTCAAAGGTGATGTCCTGCTGGGCAGGACACATCGCTGTGTTTGACACTGTGTGACAGGGTCACAGTGACTGCTGAGATCATTATACAAGTCGCTACTGTGACCTGTATCGTTACTGCTTCGTTGGTAAGATCTGACTGTGTGACATCTCACCTGCGACCTCCCAGCGACTTACCAGCGATCCTTATCAGGTCGTATCGTTGTCGGGATCGCTGGTAAGTCGTTGTGTGTGACCGGGCTTTAAGTGTGCAATAATGAGCTCTGTATAGGTGCTGGAAGGGTGTTTATGAGGAACCGGCAATACATTTTCCCAAGGAGCCACATCAGAGACCTTGATGAGAAGGATAGAAGAGGGACGCGCTGTGATGGTACCTGGTGGCAGGAAATAAAAACAATTGTGCCAAAAGGCTGCTCACCTATTAGGGTTGCGCACCCCTGCACAACCTCAGTTAAGGTAAATGGAATAATCCATGGGAGCTGATGGAATCCGTGCTGGCTGGACACACATGGCCGCCGCTTGGGTCTTGGTTCCAGGTATTACCACGTCATTGGGGAAGACCGGAAGTACATCACCACAGGTCCTGCCGCACGCCTTTCATGGGCCCCGTAGCCTGACAACTGCAGGTCCTATCAAATTTATTAAATGCCGTATTCCCAGAGCTGCTGCTGCCGTTAATACCTCGGCCGGGATATAACACATAGCTAGAGCAGTGATAGCGGTCAGGTGGAGCGCTAGGGAACAAAACAATTTAATCCAAGTGTAAAAGAACAAACCTTTTTATTAGAACCCGCTAACTGGTTACAACGTGTTTCGATAGCCTATGCTATCTTCATCAACTGCTCAAATGGTTTTACAGTGGAGCCACACTGTTGTGGCACAGACATTAGTTTCCTAGACTATTAACATAACAAATATTGAGGTGGATGAGTGTCAGGTGTAGGCCTGGTGCTTCGAGACCCTGCCACTACAGAGAACCCACAACTTGGAGTCTCCACATTTCCAAAAATTAGGGGCAGAAACAATGAAAAGTGGCATTAATTGCCCCAGAGTACAAATAGTAATGGATGCATGGGACAGGGACTGGAACAAGGCCTGGCTCAGCATTTCTAGCTTAAACATTGATCAGTAACAGGTGGATGAGTGACAGGTCTAGGCCTCATGCTCTGAGACCCCTGCCACCAGATGATCGTGACATCAGCATAGTTTCTGCAGAACCATTTCTCTTCTGCTGTTTACCACAGGTCCTGCAGTATCATTTCTCTGCTGAGCTCTGCCCATTATGGTCACATGATCGTGACATCAGCATTAGGGATGATCGAATACTTTGATTATTCGGCTTCGCGAATATTTTCCGAATACCTTGCCGCTATTCGACTATTCGCGAATATTCGATGTGCAATGTAAGTCTATGGGAAACCCAAATAACAACTATTTGGAACTATTTGGTCTTCCCATAGACTTACATGGCGCATCGAATAGTCAAATAGCGGCGATGTATTCGTAAAATATTTGCAAAGCCAAATAATCAAAGTATTTGATCATCCCTAATCAGCATAGGTCCTTTACTACCATTTCTCTAATGTTGAGCTCTGGAGCTCAGCATTGGAGAAGTGGTGGTGAAAGACCTGTGCTGATGTCATGATCAAGTGACCGTAATGGGCGGAGCTTAGCAGAGAAGTGGTGGTGAAGGACTTGTGGTGTAATCAATTACAATGCTGGCATGACTAAGTGAAAAAAAGAATCGTGCCTGAACGTGAGTGACAGCGACAGATCCCAGCAAAAGCTCCATCCCTATGACTGAAATCTAAGCAATGTACTGTATTCATTTAAGCATATAAAGTCTTTTTTAAAGATAAATAGATGGAGTCTTTTAAACCAAGTTCGTGATGCACAATGCATCATCTAAAACACAGTGGGGGCAGTTTAATATAAAAAAAATGACAGGATCTCTTTAAAGGGCTTTTCTGAAAAATCCTTATCCCCAGGCACAGATTGTTTTAAATAACAGACTGTGCTTTACTCACCTTCCCCAGGTCCACTGCTGAGTCTCCACCACTGCTCCTGGTCTCTGATACTGTCTGCAGCGCTGATGTCACACTGCTGCAGCCAATCAGTGAGCTCAGCAGCTCTGTCTGAGTAAATGATGTTATTTGGGGTTTGGCACTACTGAGTTAACATCAGCTATGTGAATACAATTTGTGTTTTCTGTAATGTTAATATTAATAATTACCATTATGTTTTTGTTAGCATTAGGGTTAACAATAGTTTATGTTTTTAGCCACACGTACCTTTAACATTAGACATATTTGTGTCATCTCTCAATAAAATCTTTTTAAGAGATTAATGATTGCGTTAGCAGCCAGAAAGCGCATAGATCTCAATGAGAACATGGAGCAGTATAGTACAGTTTATTATACTCTGCAGCACTTCAAAAGAGAATTTATTGAGATTCCGCCTTTTCATTTAGGCACAATAATTCTTACCGCGCTTGTTATAAACTCATGGGGACGTTTCCATGAATGGATTTTTAGATTAGCTGGTAATTCAATTTTTCCTTCAGGATCATCAAAAAAATGCTGAAAACAAAACAAAAATAGATTTATAGAAAATCTACAAAGAAAAGTCCATAGAAGCTACATCCTACTGGGAGTTTCCAAATTGTGTAGAAAATTACAGAATGCCTCATAGGCAGGAATTTAGGAAATATTCCAAAAACATACTGAGGTTAATTGGCTTCCTATGTAACTGACCGTAGCATTTGTATGCAAGGGGATATTTAAAAAATTAAGATTACGAACCCCACTAATAGTCAGTCAATTCAGAGTATCTTAGAAGAGTACTAGAACAAACAAGAATTTAGAATAAAAGATCAATCTGTAGGAACATTTATTTTACTTAAATGCATGAAATTGGGGTTAAAAATAATTTTCATAATTGAATTTCATTAAAAGCTTTGCAACATTTGGCTCTTACAGAAGAGCTCAAAAAAAGGCAGATAGGAGACCTAAATATTTCTTATCAAACCATCATAGTGGGCTTACTGACAAATCTCCGTTAACTCTTTCTGACGAATTCTCAGCTCATTCTACAGCCAGCAATAGATACTGCAACAAGAAATCGCAATACCTGATGCCTTTAAATACATGTTCCTTTTTAAAATTAGTGTCATGCAGCAGTTATATATATATATATATATATATATATATATATATATTTATATGAGAAAAAATTCCAGCCGCACACTGTGAAAAACCAAAATAAATTCTACCTTATACATAAATGGAGGCATTTAGAATATTATAATGGCCATTGTAATACTAGCCCAGCGCCCCTTCACGGCACCCTCCTTTGATGGGTCCTACACTACACTGCATCTTCTTTGGGTTTTAAAAACCTACAAGATCAGCTGGTGAACACAAGGGAGGCTAATGAAGCTGCCAGGAGCTGGGGTGCAAATCCAGCAAACAGCACTCCCTGTTATATGCTTAATGCCAGAATCACACTTGCTAGTGCCTCGCGTGTAACTCGCGCGAGTCTCTCATGGTAGAACCCGGCTTGGCCGCACACTCCCCTGACAGGAGCGGGTCGGTTGCATGTATCTCTATGCAGCTGAGACACTCCTGTCCGGTGAGTGTGCGGCCATGCCGGGTGATTCAATGAGAGACTCGCGCGAGTTACACGCGAGGCACTAGCAAGTGTGATTCTGGCCTTATACAATAGAAAAAAACAGAATGAAACAGGGGTTCCCTTGCTGGTTTCCCACGCTGGTACTAACCTGACTTCAACCCGTACTGGCAGCACCTTGACAATGTGAACAGGTGCGTATCTGGATGGTATATAAATATGAGAAAAAAGTCCAGCCGCACACTGAAAACCCCAAATAAATTCTACCTTATACATAAATAGAGGTATTTAGAATATTATAATGGCCATTGTAATACCAGCCCAGCGCCCCTTCAAGGCAACCTCCTTTGCTGGGTCCTACACTACATATATACTTATAGATATAGATATATACAATGCCTTGCTAAAGTATTCTGCCCCCTTGAATTTTTCAACCTTTTCCCACATTTCAGGCTTCAAACATAAAGGTAAAAATTTTAATGTTATGGTGAAAATCATCAACATGTGGGACATAATTGTGAAGTTGACAAACGTATTGCTTGTTTTAAACTTTTTTAAAAAATAAATAACTGAAAATTGGGGCGTGCAATATTATTTTGCCCCTTTAAGTTAATACTTTGTAGCGCCACCTTTTGCCGCGATTACAGCTGCAAGTCGCTTGGAAATTCTTGTCCATTCTTCCTTTGTAAACAGCTCGAGCTCAGTTAGGTTGGGTGGAGAGCGTTTGTGAACAGCAGTTTTCAGCTCTTTCCTCAGATTCTGGATTGGATTCAGGTCTGGACTGTGACTTGGCCATTCTAACACCTGGATACGTTTATTTGTGGACCATTCCATTGTAGATTTTGCTTTATGTTTGGGATCATTGTCTTGTTGGAAGACAAATCTCCATCCCAGTCTCAGGTCTTTTGCAGACTCCAACAGGTTTTCTTCAAGAATGGTACTGTATCAGGCTCCATCCATCTTCCCATCAATTTTAACCATCTTTCCTATCCCTGCTGAAGAAAAGCAGGCCCAAACCATGATGCTGCCACCACCATGTTTGACAGTGGGGATGGTGTGTTCAGGGTGATGAGCTGTGTTGCTTTTTGTGCCCAAATAGTTCAATTTTGGTTTCATCTGACCAGAGCACCTTCTTCCACATGTTTAGTGTGTTACCCAGGTGGCTTGTGACAAACTTTAAATGACACTTTTTATGGATATCTTTGAGAAATGGCTTTCTTCTTGCCAATCTTCCATAAAGGCCAGATTTGTGCAGTGTACGACTGATTGTTGTCCTCTGGACAGACTCTCCCACCTCAGCTGTAGAACTCTGCAGTTCATCCAGAGTGATCCAGAGTGATCATGGGCCTCTTGGCTGCGTCTCCTATCAGTTTTCTCCTTGTTTGAGATGACATTTTTGATGGACGGCCGGGTCTTGGTGCATTTGCAGTGGTATGATACTCCTTCCATTTCAATATGATCACTTGCACAGTGCTCCTTGGGATGTTTAAGGTTTTGGAAATCTTTTTGTAACCAAATCCGGCTTTAAACTTCTCCACAATGGTATCTTTGACCTGCCTGTTGTGTTCCTTGGTCTTCATGATGCTATCTTCGCTTGAAACAGAACACTGAGACTATCACAGAGCAGGTGCATTTATACGGAGACATGATTACACACAGGTGCATTATATTTATCATCATCAGTCATTTAGGACAACATTGGATCATTCCAATGAACTTCTGGAGTGAGTTTGCTGCACTGAGAGTGAAGGGACCGAATAATAATGCACGCCCCAATTTTCAGTTATTTATTTTTTAAAAAAAGTTTAAAATAAGCAATAAATTTCGTCCAACTTCACAATTGTGTCCCACTTGTTGTTGAGTCTTCACCATAACATTCAAATTTTTATCTTTATGTTTGAAGCCCGAAATGTGAGAAAAGGTTGAAAAATTCAAGGGGGGCGAATACTTTTGCAAGGAACTATATATATATATATATATATATATATATATGTGCACTGCTTACAAAAAGTTAGGGATTTTTGGCTTTTGGGAGAAATTTATATAAAATGTAAAAAGTTCAGGCTACAGTGATAGTATATTTCATGATCAGAATAGTACATTTAAGTAGAAGCATGTAAAGATGATTTGCTCATATCAAACAAAGTATTGAAACAAAAGCCAACAGTGGAGGCTATACCCCCCAAATGTCAACTTGTCATGTGGATTTGAGCATCTTTTGCTGTTCACAAGTGGAGTTATAGTCTGCTGGGGCATGGCATCCTACTTTTCTTGAAGGGTGGCCCTCAGGTCATTGAAATTATGGGGTACAAAATTACGAGCCTTTACACGGCAACTCGGCTGATCCCATAGGTTTTCTATAGGATTCAGGTTTGGAAAAAGTGCAGTCCACTTTATTTGAGGTTCACTAGCTTCCAGCAGCCATTCTCTAATGATGCAACCTCGATGAGCTAGAGTATCGCCATCCAAGAAGAGGAAATTAGGCCTGTGTTGTACATGAAGAGGCTAAATGACTGGATTAATGATGTTTTTCAAGTAGTATGGGCTTGTCACTGTACCAGTCACAAAGTGTAGGGCACTTCTGTATTGACTAGACACCTGCCCACACTGTAACACCACCAAAGACTCAACTGGTGACAACAGTGGCTGATGCATAGCGCTCTCCTAGAGAGCCTTATAGTCACCTTGTTTCTCCCAGGGATCACAAGAGATAGCTATGTCCTGCGATCACTATAAGAGTTGCTGCTGTTTCACATTCTCTGGATATATGTGATACGTCTGAAGGTGGGGAGAGTGAAGTGGCCGCAGGGATTGCGTGAAGTAACAATCTCATGTGATCCCCAGGAGAGGCAGTGCCGACACTGCTGGAATGGCCCCGGCACTAGAGGTGAGTATAGGTGTAGTTACTTTATGAGGGGGAACATAATGATTGAGAAGGGGTTATCTAAGTAACGAACAACCCCTTTAAGAGAAACATGAATTTCTCTGGAATAAGATATTGGATCTAAGATTGCTTTAACGCCTCAGGACAAAGCCAGTGAATGGGAGTGTAGTGACGTAAAAGTTTTAAAAACGTAAATAACATGGATCAAAGAATAAAGAGATGTTAATAAATGTCATTTCATAAATCTCAATCACTAAGTAAAAATTCTAAGGAAGTATGCAATATATATATATAGAGAGAGGGAGCAAAAGTAAGGTGTCATAATGAGAGGCCCACTGCCCTTGGCTCCTCACTACCGTATCTATTACTGTATACAATTTGATAAGACACCAATATGACAAAATTGAATTATCATGCTGAAGAAGAGAAGAGGGCAAACCTGGCCCCAGCTCATCTGTTTTTGTGACAAGCTCATTTAGTATGAAAACACTCGTTAATTTTTAGCATGATAAATTGGGTTGTCCTCCTATTTAATAATAATTCTCTCTCTTAGATTATACAAAATTATACAAAATGCAACATTTTTTCAATTGAAATCATCAATCAAAAAATTGCCCCACATCTAGATTGTGCTCTTCCATCATTGTTGTGGTGTACCTAATGTGCTGATTACTATTGAAATGAATGGGCCTATGGTGCACTGACCTTGTGCTTAGTATCAGACATCATCATGTACAGACTACTGTATCTGTTACATGTTCATACACAGATGAAAAAAGTTGTATTAAGGAAAAACTTCTAGTAGTACTTACTAATGCTGGACTCTTTCCGGTTTTGTCTTTTTCCTTCCCGCCTTTTCCGGTGTCCCATTTCTCTCCATTTACATCTGCCTCATTCCATTCTGGCCACATCGAAGATCTTCCTTTCTTAAACTCAACTGAGGCAACCAATGTATTGGCAACTAATGATGCCATACTAGAAAGTAGAACATATATATGTTTCATTATTGATGTCAAAATAAAGAAAATGATTAGAATGAATTTAACATTATTTTCTATATTTCTGGATGCCTAAAGTTGGTGCTGGATGGGTGGCTTTGGCGACAACAGAAATTATATGGTCAAAGACCAATAAGGGGCGAGGAGTGTGGAGGTAGCAGTAGTGTGATCACATTTGCTCTCACTTATATGTTCATGTAGTATTACAATACACTGTCTGTCTCACACGTCTAACTATTTTTGACACCTTTATCACTTTAAGGGTTCCCTTACATTGTCAGATAAAACAGACGAGTGCAATGTGAGAAAAAATCTTTGTTAGACCTCTTTCACACATCAGTAAAAAACACAAGTTTTTCACTGACGTGTTGAAGGTACGTATGGCCCTCTGTGTGCCTTGATTTTGGTACACGTGTGTTTCTGTGCTATTCGTGATAGCACACAGAAAGCAGGAACGTTATACTCACCTGTCCCTGGTGCTGCTGTCCCTGGTGCTGATGTCTCCCATGCTGCTGCTTCTGGGTCTACAGTGCAGTGAATATTCATGAGCATAATTAGTGGGCCTGGAAGCAGGAGACAACAGAGCCGAAGACAACAGCGCTGGAGACAGGTGAGTTTAAATATCATTTTATTTCAGAAACACATGTTTTCTCCCGTACGTGTCACATTTATGTCACACCACTGTGTGTGCCGCACACACACACGGCCCGTGACAACTCACTGATGTGTGCGCAGACCCATTGATTTTAATGGGTCTGTGAATTTCCATGATTCCAGGATGAAAAAAAACGGCGACATATGTACCGGAATCACTGATGTGTGAAGGGGGCCTAAGAATGAGTGCACACCACTCTATTTTACACCATTTACTGATCACTGTAAATTACAGTTAGGTCCAGAAATATTTGGACAGTGACACAATTTTCGCGAGTTGGGCTCTGCATGCCACCACATTGGATTTGAAATGAAACCTCTACAACAGAATTCAAGTGCAGATTGTAACATTTAATTTGAAGGTTTGAACAAAAATATCTGATAGAAATTGTAGGAATTGTACACATTTCTTTACAAACACTCCACATTTTAGGAGGTCAAAAGTAATTGGACAAATAAACCAAACCCAAACAAAATATTTTTATTTTCAATATTTTGTTGCGAATCCTTTGGAGGCAATCACTGCCTTAAGTCTGGAACCCATGGACATCACCAAACACTAGGTTTCCTCCTTCTTAATGCTTTGCCAGGCCTTTACAGCCGCAGCCTTCAGGTCTTGCTTGTTTGTGGGTCTTTCCGTCTTAAGTCTGGATTTGAGCAAGTGAAATGCATGCTCAATTGGGTTAAGATCTGGTGATTGACTTGGCCATTGCAGAATGTTCCACTTTTTTGCACTCATGAACTCCTGGGTAGCTTTGGCTGTATGCTTGGGGTCATTGTCCATCTGTACTATGAAGCGCCGTCCGATCAACTTTGCGGCATTTGGCTGAATCTGGGCTGAAAGTATATCCCGGTACACTTCAGAATTCATCCGGCTACTCTTGTCTGCTGTTATGTCATCAATAAACACAAGTGACCCAGTGCCATTGAAAGCCACGCATGCCCATGCCATCACGTTGCCTCCACCATGTTTTACAGAGGATGTGGTGTGCCTTGGATCATGTGCCGTTCCCTTTCTTCTCCAAACTTTTTTCTTCCCATCATTCTCGTACAGGTTGATCTTTGTATCATCTGTCCATAGAATACTTTTCCAGAACTGAGCTGGCTTCATGAGGTGTTTTTCAGCAAATTTAACTCTGGCCTGTCTATTTTTGGAATTGATGAATGGTTTGCATCTAGATGTGAACCCTTTGTATTTACTTTCATGGAGTCTTCTCTTTATTGTTGACTTAGAGACAGATACACCTACTTCACTGAGAGTGTTCTGGACTTCCGTTGATGTTGTGAACGGGTTCTTCTTCACCAAAGAAAGTATGCGGCGATCATCCACCACTGTTGTCATCCGTGGACGCCCAGTTCTTTTTGAGTTCCCAAGCTCACCAGTCAATTCCTTTTTTCTCAGAATGTACCCGACTGTTGATTTTGCTACTCCAAGCATGTCTGCTATCTCTCTGATGGATTTTTTCTTTTTTTTCAGCCTCAGGATGTTCTGCTTCACCTCAATTGAGAGTTCCTTAGACCGCATGTTGTCTGGTCACAGCAACAGCTTCCAAATGCAAAACCACACACCTGTAATCAACCCCAGACCTTTTAACTACTTCATTGATTACAGGTTAACAAGGGAGACACCTTCAGAGTTAATTGCAGCCCTTAGAGTCCCTTGTCCAATTACTTTTGGTCCCTTGAAAAAGAGGAGGCTATGCATTACAGAGCTATGATTCCTAAACCCTTTCTCCGATTTGGATGTGAAAACTCTCATATTGCAGCTGGGAGTGTGCACTTTCAGCCCATATTATATACATAATTGTATTTCTGAACATGTTTTTGTAAACAGCTAAAATAACAAAACTTGTGTCACTGTCCAAATATTTCTGGACCTAACTGTATCTAATCACTATGTTGTATGGATCCTTACGATTACAGGGACAGCAAATTTGTCCATGTTATTTGCTGATTTGTAATGTTTATTTATTTTGTTAAAGCGCATCAAAAATGTTATTGTAAATGGGGGCTTTTGTTACTATTTTTTAGGAAGAAATGATATCTCTTATATTCTCTTTTTCTAGAACAATGTTATCCAACTCCAGTCCTCAAGGCCCTCCGACAGTGGATGTTTTCAGGATTTCCTTAGTATTGCACACGGGATCATTTAATCACCAGCAGAGGTGATGATTTAATTGCTAAGGAAAACCTGAAAACTTGCACTGTCTGTAGACCTTGAGGACTGGAGTTTGGGAACACTGCTCTAGGATACAGGGACATAAAAATACACCTCTATGTACAATGTATCTCTATAAACCAGTATAATCTGTTTGCACTTTAGCTTCAATGTTACAAAATTCTCCCTGGGACATCAGCAGAGTCTGAGAAGAGAAATGGGAAGGGGCAGGAAAATTTCTGAAATGGATGGAAACAGGGGTCAAATGGAATGGGAAATGCATGGAGAAGACACCTGGATGCAGAAGACGCCTGGATGCATCTTTTATAATATTTTCCGTAAAAAAAAATGTAATAAACGATTTGCTTCTTCTCTTCCCAAAGCTCAAACTTGCAATCTCGATGTCCACAGGCAGCAGTTGAAGTCATCAGCTACAGCCCACAATGAAGATGTTAAGAGAGTTTAGTGTACTTGAGCTGTATTGCAGGCAGTGAACCTAGAAGCAGATTATACAGTTACATAGAGATACATCTGATTATAGCAGTGCATTTCTATGCACCTGTATTCAAGAGGTGAAGAAAAAAAAGTCAGATTTTTTTTTCTTCTATAAAATCACTAAAAACTAGTATAAAGCAATTGCAAAAATGTAATTTTTCTTTTGTGAGTCTTCCTCAGACTTGACCTCACAAACTCTAAAGGGTGCTTTACACGCTGCGACATCGCTAACGATATATCGTCGGGGTCACGGTGTTTGTGACGCACATCCGGCATCGTTAATGACATTGCAGCGTGTGACAGCTAGGAGCGACGATCAACGATCGCAAAAACGTCCAAAATTGTTGATCGTTGACACGTCGCTCCTTTTCATAATATCGTTGCTGCTGCAGGTACGATGTTGTTCGTCGTTCCTGCGGCACCACACATCGCTAGATGTGACACCGCAGGAACGACGAACATCTCCTACCTACGTCCACCGGAAAAGAAGGAAGGAAGGAGGTGGGCGGGATATTCTGACCGCTCATCTCCGCCCCTCCGCTTCTATTGGACAGCTGCCGTGTGACGTTGCTGTGACGCCACACGAACCGCCCCCTTAGAAAGGAGGCGGTTCGCCGGCCAGAGCGACGTTGCAGGGAAGGTAAGTCCATGTGACGGGTGTAAGCGATGTTGTGCGCCATGGGCAGCGATTTGCCCGTGTCGCACAACCAACGGGGGCGGGTACACTCGCTAGAGATATCGATACCGATATCGCAGCGTGTAAAGTGCCCTTACGTCTATGTGCACATTAGAAAATGGATTTTTCTTAAGAAAAACCCGCACCCTCTGAAAGAATTCCGCACCTGCGGCAAAAAAAACACAGCAAACAAAATATGGAACAGAGCTCACAACCTGCCATGTGCAATTTATCATACTGGTGGGCACCAGGGCCAGGTGCCTCCGCTACCTCTGCACAAGCGTCTGGTTACACCACATGTAATGATAACTAGGATAAACATTATTAAATAAAGACCAGTAAAAAAGGCAATGAGTATAAAGATCTCACATTTCAGAAATACATTTTATACTGATAGCTCAGCCTAGAGGGAATAGAGCTGCATTATTCTAGTGCTGCATAGGAATCGTCTTTCAGAGACATTCAGTAAAGTGTCTGGACTCACTGAAGCATAAAAACACATTTATACTTAAGCTTCAAAGGCAGAGAACACATTCCTGAGCTGAAATAGTGAGAATAATACAAGATTCTGCATTAACTAAACACATGCCTACAGGTCACAATACCATGTGACTAAATATACTTAATACCCTAAAATGCATTGGATCTGTAGTAGGGGTAGCAGATATAATTGGTAAAGTGGTTCTTCTAATAAGCTACTGTATATATTTATTTTACAGTGGCTTAGATATTATTTCTTATAGTACATAGCTAAACTGCTGCAGAACAATAATAATATAGTTTATTAACTTATACAGCGCTATTGTCCCCATTGGGGCTCACAATCTAAATTCCCTACCTGTATGTTTTTGGAGTGTGGGAGGAAACTGGAGAAACCGGAGGAAACCACGCAAACACAGGGAGAACATACAAACGCCTTGCAGATGGTCTCCTTGGTGGCATTTGATGCCAGGACCCCAGCTAACCTCTGAGCCACAGTGCCAGCCTCTTTTTGAAGAGTATAGGTAGTATCTTCTTTAGTATTGATAGATAAGAATTCCTTCATCCCTTCAGACAGGGATACAGAGTGCACACTATGTCTTTTGTCCAGCCGGAGTCTCGCCAAGTTTTTCTAGGCAAAGCTGCTTTAGGTAAACACTGGCAATTATACCTTACATATATATGGCTTGCTGGCAACTTTGCATTTGTTTTTTTGTAGGGTCAATTCGCCATCTGCGTCTTCTCTCTGTACTTTCTATTCTGATGAAGAATCAGAATATCACTTTTATTAATAGCTTCTTGTTTTCTGAACTCTAAAGCGGTTAAAAGAAGTAGCAAAAGGCTGAACATGTGCACAGCAATGTCACTTTTACATTGCTGTGCACTATGTTCATTTTGGCAGCGCTTTTGCTGTACATTTTTAGGTGGACTGTAGGTGGAATCTACTTGAAATAGACACCGTAGACATACAGCCTAAGGTATGTTATGACATTTTACAGCAGCTGGGAGACACCACCAAATAATACACAGTGCAGCTTCTCAATAACCCTCTTTTTTAACTCCTTTATGGATACCATAAAGGAGTTAAAGCAGTGAGAGTTCTCAATCCACAGAAACATCTTTTAGCGCCATTGCAGTAGAGACTATTGAGCATTTCACTGTTATTAGACCAAGCAATGATTGGCAGGGACCACTGTTCCTGGCAGACATTGTCTAGTACTACAAAACTCATGACCTATACAAAAGATTAGGTCATCAATATGAGATTAGTGGGGGTCCGACATCCAGCACCCCCACCGATCAGTTGAAATCAGCTCTGATGGTTGCTGAACAAAATTTAAGGTAAGGGGCATCACACAGCAACTCTAAAAAATGTTTATTGGTTGCTTCACTAAAATGGAGTGGCAGTACTGTGATAACAACCTTTGACCACTTGTGTGGAGGTGCGAACTGTTCTTAATTAGGCCAGACCAAGAGAAGTTAGCCATTGCTTCATGTGAGACTGATGGGAGTCCTATTGTCTGTAAATGTGGATTGCCTCAGCACTTCTGACTATAGTTCAGAGGAAAAATATTCAGTCGGATCAAACTTGCGACCAATGAGAGAGCAGCCATTTCCATCAATCCTGTAAGAGAACTGAGGGGTATAAAAGGGCCTTGCTTCTGTCACCACAGAATTATTCTACATGACCTCATCTCAGGAGCTACAGTTCAGGCTAGAGGACAGAACTGCTTCAAGATTCATTCTACAGGATTTCAGCCCAGGATGCACGGTTATAGCTGAAGGACAACAGCACTGCTTCACTGCTCAACGCTGATCCAACAAATTTGTGGAGAACTCAGGTTGTGACAACTCGGTTGCCTACTACATATCTTGCTGTGGTCAGTCAGGTTCCTAAGCTTTCAACTATTTCTTCTCAGTGGGTGCCCGCCAAAAGCAGGGTGCTGATTGACAGGGATTGTTGGCCCTGGAAACCCCTGAAGTCAGAAAGATTCTTATCTGTCACGCTCCCCGGGTCCTTGGCTCCCCTTCCCGGGTCCTCTGTTCCGCTCCCCGGGTCCTCAGCCCCGCTCCCCGGCTCACCTGCCACGCTCCCCGCTCTCCAGCCTCCGGTGCCCGTCCTTCCCAGGCCCCCTGGTCTCCGATCCCGGTGCCCGACGGCTTCCCAGGCCCTGGCCGGCTCCCCTGCGTCCTCCTCTCAGCTTCCTTCCCTGGCTTCTGGCACCCGGGCCGCGCGCATGCGCATTAGGGCGCGCGCGCGGTCACTGACCCTTTCTTAAAGGGCCAGCGTCCATTAACAGGAAATGAGGCTAATCAGGTACAGGGTATAAAGGGGTTTATTGTCCAAGGGGGCGGGGCCTGATCTTCGTGTTTCCTAAGCTAGGAGTCAGGTCTCCTGGTGTCTCTGTGCATATACTCACCTATCTCTCTTGTAGAGCCGTGCCTGCCTCGCCATCCAGTCCTGCCGTATCCTGAACCCCGAACGCTGTCCATCTGCCATCCTGACAGTCCGCACCATCCCGGATCCCTGCGGTGACTCGTCATCTCGCTCCAAAGGTTCCGGACCCCGCCTGACATCATCTCGGCTTCCGAACCTGAGCTGCGTCACCCGGACTACCACCCGTGACTCCGTGGTCCCAGGGCCTTCTCCGCTATACTCGTGTGCACGGACTGTTCTGCTGTTTATAGTGTTCCAGCTACCGGACTCTTTACTACCATCTAGGAGTTCGGCCCAGTGGATCCACCTCCTGGGTCTGCCCGTCCACCTGGCCGTGACAGTAAGATCAGGCCCTGGATCCCGCTGCAGCACTAGCAGCCGTACAGGAGGAACTCCAACGCCAGCGTGAGACTCAGACCCGCATGCTGCAGTTCATGTCTTCTGTGGACGCCCGCCTGAACACGCTACAAGCGGCCGTTACGTCTTCAACATCCCGGGCTTCCACTAGTCAATCCACGGATCCAGCTCCTGTGGCGACTTCTTCAGATACCACCAGACTTCGGTTGGCTTCACCACCCCGGTACGCCGGAGACCCCAAGACCTGCAGGGGATTCTTAAACCAATGCTCCCTCCATTTCACGCAGCTGCCGCATTTGTTTGCCTCCGACCAAGCCAAGGTCGCCTTCATCATGTCCCATCTAGAGGGTGAGGCACTGGCGTGGATGAACCCCTTGTGGGAGAAGGGGGATCCTGTGACCACGAACATCCAGGACTTCCTGCAGGCATTCCGTGGTACCTTTGATGAGCCCGGACGCGCCTCCGCGTCTGCTTCGTCTCTTCTCCGGTTACGTCAGGGGACTCTGACGGTGGGTCAATACGCGATCCGGTTTCGCACCCTGGCCTCAGAACTCGGGTGGAACAACGAGGCCCTAACCGCCGCCTTCTGGGAAGGACTCTCAGGGCGAATTAAAGACGAGCTGGCGGGTCGTGACGTACCGACCACCCTGGATGCCCTGATTGCCCTAGCGACTCGAGTGGACATTCGCTTTCAGGAGCGATCCAAGGAAGTGTCCCGTGAGAGACGTCCGGTACGGCATTCCTCTCCTCCGCAGAAACCCTCCGTACTTCAGTCATCGACAGCTGGGGCTCCCGTCCACGAGCCCATGCAGATCGACCGAGTGCGTCAGTCTGAACAACGCCGAGCAGAGCGGCTCGCCAAGGGTCTCTGCTTTTACTGCGGTGAGGGCACACACCTGCTACGCTCCTGTCCAGAGAGGCCGGGAAACTCCAAAGCCTAGGGTTGGTAGGAGAGGCCACCCTAGGTACTGGGACTCTCTCTGACCCAGTTACATGGACAGTGCAAGTGACAACGGGAGAGACGCGGTTCACGGCTGATGCCTACCTCGATTCCGGGGCAGCAGGCAATTTCATCCAGCAGGCCACGGTGGACAAGTACCGGGTGCCTGTTATTCCACTCGACAAGCCCCTAGTGATTGCCTCGGTGGATGGGAGACCCCTCTCTGACACCATCTCCTGGATCACCAGGCCGGTCGAACTGCGTATCGGTGCCCTTCACACCGAGAACATCGCTTTCTACGTCCTCCCACACATGTCCCACCAGATCCTGCTGGGACTTCCATGGTTGCGGACACACGAACCATCAGTTACCTGGGGCACTGGCGAAATCACCCGATGGGGCTCTTCGTGTCATGAGAGGTGCCTAAAGTCCATACAACCCATCCGACGACCTCCGGTTCCAGAGAACCTACCGGGGCTGCCCTCGGCCTATTGGTCCTTTGCAGATGTCTTTGATAAAAAGGAATCCGAGGTACTGCCGCCACATCGTCCATACGATTGTGCCATCGACCTGCTCCCAGGAACAACACCACCACGAGGACGGATATATTCTTTATCTCCAGCCGAAACAAGGGCCATGTCTGCTTACATCTCAGAGAGCCTGGCAAGGGGGTTCATTCGGAGATCCTCCTCTCCTGCTGGAGCAGGTTTCTTCTTTGTCAAGAAGAGAGAGGGCGACTTACGCCCATGCATAGACTACCGGGGTTTGAATCAAATCACCGTAAAAAACAAGTACCCTCTGCCGCTCATTCCCGAATTGTTTGACCGGCTTAGAGGAGCTCGTGTGTTCACCAAGCTGGATCTTCGGGGTGCTTACAATCTGGTACGCATCCGCTCTGGTGACGAATGGAAAACCGCGTTCAATACGCGCGATGGACATTATGAATACTGCGTGATGCCCTTCGGCCTGTGTAACGCTCCTGCCGTCTTTCAAGAACTGGTGAACGACGTGTTCCGGGACCTTCTCTACATCTGTGTGGTAGTGTATCTAGATGACATCCTTGTCTTCTCTCCGGACCTCCAAACCCACAGAGAAAACGTACAGCTGGTTCTACAAAGACTGAGAGAGAATCGTCTGTACGCAAAGTATGAGAAGTGTGTCTTTGAGCAGTCTTCTCTCCCCTTTCTGGGGTACATCATCTCTGATACTGGACTGCAGATGGATCCCAAGAAGGTCTCCGCCATTCTCAACTGGCCTCCTCCTTCTGGACTGAAGGCAATCCAACGCTTCCTGGGATTCGCCAACTACTACCGCCAGTTTATCCCTCACTTCTCTGCCTTGACTGCTCCTCTCTCCGCTTTGACTAAGAAGGAGGCTAATCCAAAGGACTGGTCACCTGCGGCTGACGCTGCGTTTGGCTCTCTGAAGCGGGCTTTTGCTTCCTCTCCTGTACTCCACCGTCCGGAGTTAAACCGCCAGTTCACCTTGGAGGTGGATGCCTCCTCCTCAGGAGCCGGAGCAGTGCTCATGCAAAAGTCCTCCTCCGGGAAGATGGTGACTTGCGGATTCTTCTCCAAGGGCTTCTCAGCGCCTGAACGCAACTACACCATCGGTGACCGAGAGCTCTTGGCAGTCAAACTGGCTTTGGAGGAATGGCGCTACCTCCTGGAAGGGGCAGTGTATCCCGTGATTATTTACACGGACCACAAGAACTTGGAATACCTACGGTCCACTCAGCGTCTGAACCCACGGCAAGCCAGGTGGTCCCTATTCTTTGCCAGGTTTGATTTCCAGCTTCACTTCCGACCCGCGGACAAGAATGTACGCGCTGATGCCTTGTCCAGGTCTTTCATGCCCATGGAGCAGGAGGAAGAGACTACCCAACCCATCATTTGTCCTAGTAAAATCATTCCGGTGGCCCCTGTCACCCTGGCCCAGATACCGCCCGGGAAGACCTATGTCTCCGAGGTAGACAGGGAAAAAGTGTTACACTGGGGTCATGCCTCGAAAACAGCCGGTCATGCTGGTCAGAAAAAGACATGGGGTGCGATTGTACGTCATTATTGGTGGCCATCCCTTCGCACGGACGTCGCTGCTTTTGTATCCGCCTGTTCCTCTTGTGCCAGGAACAAGACGCCCAAACACCTCCCATATGGCCGTCTTCTGCCTCTGCCGATACCCTCAGTTCCGTGGCAACACATCGCAATGGACTTTATTACGGACTTGCCATTGTCCTCCGGACACACAGTCATATGGGTCGTGGTGGACCGGTTCTCTAAAATGGCCCATTTCGTCCCTATGGCTGGACTGCCCTCTGCTCAGGAACTCGCGGACGCCTATATACAACACATCTTCCGCTTGCATGGCTTTCCATTACACATCGTATCCGACAGAGGAACTCAGTTCACCTCCCGCTTCTGGAGGGCGCTCTGCAAACATCTGGGAGTGACTCTGGACTTTTCATCTGCATACCATCCTCAGTCTAATGGCCAGGTAGAGAGGGTCAATCAAATCTTGACCTCTTTCTTACGTCACTATGTTAACGCCCATCACGACGACTGGTCCGCTCTTCTTCCTTGGGCTGAATTCTCCCACAACCACCACATCAGTGAGTCGTCCTCCAGCTCTCCCTTCCATGTCGTTTACGGACTTCAGCCTTCCATCCCATTGCCTGTATCTCCTTCTTCGGATGTCCCTGCTGCAGATACAGTAGCCCGTGACTTTGCAACCATTTGGGACTCTGTCAAAGCGTCCCTTGGGCGTGCTTCCCTGCGGATGAAAAGACACGCAGACAAGAAACGTCTGGACCCTCCGTGTTTCTCTCCTGGAGATCTCGTCTGGCTTGCTTCCCAGTACGTCCGCCTGAAGATACCGTCATACAAGCTGGGTCCTCGCTACATTGGGCCGTTTAAAGTCCTCAACAAGATCAATGAGGTCTCCTACAAGCTACAGCTCCCGGCCACGATGAGGATACCCAACTCATTCCACGTCTCCCTGCTCAAGCCGGTTGTCCTTGGTCCCTTCTCCGCTGCTGCCAGTCCGGCTCCTCCACCTATTGCCGATGACGACATCTATGCGGTAAGGGATATCGTGGCCATGAAGACCGTACGAGGTCGACAGTTCTTCCTGGTGGACTGGGAGGGGTATGGTCCTGAGGATAGGTCCTGGGAGCCCAGGGAGAACGTGGGCACTCCTCTGATCCGTGCCTTCATGTCCCGGTTGCGGGGAGGGGGGCGTGGGGGGGGGTACTGTCACGCTCCCCGGGTCCTTGGCTCCCCTTCCCGGGTCCTCTGTTCCGCTCCCCGGGTCCTCAGCCCCGCTCCCCGGCTCACCTGCCACGCTCCCCGCTCTCCAGCCTCCGGTGCCCGTCCTTCCCAGGCCCCCTGGTCTCCGATCCCGGCGCCCGACAGCTTCCCAGGCCCTGGCCGGCTCCCCTGCGTCCTCCTCTCAGCTTCCTTCCCTGGCTTCTGGCACCCGGGCCGCGCGCATGCGCATTAGGGCGCGCGCGCGGTCACTGACCCTTTCTTAAAGGGCCAGCGTCCATTAACAGGAAATGAGGCTAATCAGGTACAGGGTATAAAGGGGTTTATTGTCCAAGGGGGCGGGGCCTGATCTTCGTGTTTCCTAAGCTAGGAGTCAGGTCTCCTGGTGTCTCTGTGCATATACTCACCTATCTCTCTTGTAGAGCCGTGCCTGCCTCGCCATCCAGTCCTGCCGTATCCTGAACCCCGAACGCTGTCCATCTGCCATCCTGACAGTCCGCACCATCCCGGATCCCTGCGGTGACTCGTCATCTCGCTCCAAAGGTTCCGGACCCCGCCTGACATCATCTCGGCTTCCGAACCTGAGCTGCGTCACCCGGACTACCACCCGTGACTCCGTGGTCCCAGGGACTTCTCCGCTATACTCGTGTGCACGGACTGTTCTGCTGTTTATAGTGTTCCAGCTACCGGACTCTTTACTACCATCTAGGAGTTCGGCCCAGTGGATCCACCTCCTGGGTCTGCCCGTCCACCTGGCCGTGACATTATCCCTGGCAGGCCAGCAGAAGAGTGAGAATCTGTTGCTTGTACCATCTTGTATCTTGCAGAGAATGTACAATATGTTTTTGCTTGTTGGTGAACCAATAAAGTGTTACCAATGTTTGGTTTCCTCACCCTGTGTTGTCTGAGTAGTGTTTTACCCACGGGGAGAGAGTGTGAGCATACATTGGGATGAGCCCTGGTCCTTGCAGTTTTTCTGAAGACAGTCAAGCCCAAGGACAAGAGAACCTACTGACCCTCGTGTCTCCACAAGTACTTTTACAATACTAGAGAATTCCACTAATATGATTTGAGCCATTACCATTAATCTGTTGATGTAATGCTCATGCACAGAAAAATGTTTTGGTCCTCAATCAGCAAAATCTATGTAGAATGTACTCATCACATAAGTATAACATGCACACACAAAGGACGCTGGTCAAACTATAGGATTAAAGAATGATCAGTACAGTGGTTATTTTGGACTGCGTAAAATTTTGAAACGATGAAACGATGCTAAATTGGCAGATTTTCCTGCTGATTTGCATAATTTTTTACCTTTTTCACAAGCAAAATTCTGAGAAAAATTCACAACAGAACAGACACTCTGAAGATTTACACATGCACAAATCATTCCACCATTGGAGTACAGATACACATGTAAGGGGGTTCAAGGCTACGCCACTTCTGCATAATTAGCTGATACGCAGGAAGATTTATTAAATGTATTGGTCTGTATTGTGTAACTTGGTAAATGGCCACTAGGTGGCAAGGTGAGCCGGCTACTGCTTTCCTGACACCTCTAGGAAGTAAGGGGTTAAGCAAAAGGAGGGGCACAGTATAAATAGGGCAGGTTGTAGAATGAGGGTAGGAGAGTCCCCAGTAGGAGAAAGAGACAAGCCCAAAAGATTTAATTAAAGACGATCCTAAGGGTCAATCCTTTGCCACCGAACACGCAGGGTCCTGCTCATTAGAGGACTGCTTGTAACTGCGTCCCCAGAAGTGGGGTTGAGTCCAGACGGTTGGGTTGGCGTCCGTCTTTCCTGAATTAAAAATCAAAACAATTTTCCTGTGAAACCGAAGGTCAGTGGGCTCTTAATGGAGAAGAGTAGGTCCTAGCCAGAAGCCCGGGCAGAGGAGTGCTGTCGAAATAAGCCCCTTGAATAGCAGAAGCTAAATCCTTGTGGGTGTGACGGAGAGGCTAAATGACCTTTTGAATCGGCTAGTGCAGTGTGACGTCAGACAGGAGAACGAGGGGCCTAGTAGCGTTCGAAGCAGCTCAACTGCCAGGAAAGCGGTCAGCCGGTAAATTTAATAATGAAACGGAGTCTGGAGGGAACCCCGTTGGGGTCAAAAGTGGTGCCCATGTTGTGTGAATTGAAAGTACCCATGCAGTGAAAGCAAGAAAAGTTCCACTGGTTAAAAAAAGTGCATCTGTGTCTGATTGACTCAGTGGAAGAATGGACTGTGGTGAAATCATCCCTAAGTGGAGCGGCAACCAGGACGGAAGGGGTTACCGTTCATCAGGTGCACCCCATTGATTTTAACAGCACCTGATGAAGGGGACCGACTGTCCCAGTAACATATAGTGTGGAATAAAGGATTTTCAACTCTACTGTGGTACAGTGATTGGCAGCACCCGACACCGCTCATTTTTTGTTTTAACCATATTTACATGAGTAGAGTGAGCATTGAGTGATTTTCCTTCCACCCACGCAGTGATGCTCTAACTACTGAGTATGGCGACAGCTATAGCATCGCTAAGTACTATGTAAACAGACAATGCTTTATGCCAGGTTCCCATGACCATATTTTTGGGCTGAATGCGAACCAACAAAACATCAGATCCCATGCACATTCTGATTTTTTTTCTGACAGAGTTTGTCCAAAGAAATAATCTCTGCATGTCCACTATTCAAGTCAAGTCGGAACGCACTTAGTTATTTAAGTCAATGAGTGCGTGGAAAGCATCGGACTGCACTCGGATGACATCTGAGTGCAGTTCGATTTCCGCGGACTGACACCATGGAGAAGATGGAGACATTTTTTTTCTATCTTCTCATCCAAGAGAATCAGATTACAATATGCAGACACTCTGATCAGAGTTTGATCAGTGTGTCATTTGCATAATCGACCCAATTCTCTCGGATGCAGGAGCCCTTAGGCCCTTAGGCTGAGTGATGTCTCTCAAGGGGTGGCACAATCCTCCTGCTGCAGGATTGATCCACCCCCTGGATATCTCTGGAATTGTATGGCAAATTAAAAATAAAAAAATGGAATAATCAGGGGAGGAGAAAGAATAAAACTATGTGCACAATCTGACCACTTTTGACCTGGTGACAGGTCCTATTTTCAAGCACTGCCTAGCCATGTGCCTATTTGTACTCTTACCCATTGTGGTCATTGTGGAGACACGGGGCTCAGTGGGTGCTCTCGTCCACTAAAAACCCGCCGCCTTTAGAAAGACAGCGTGGCTCAGGGCTCATCCCAACTGAACGCCGGCCTCCTTAACCGTGGGCGTAACACTACTCAGACAACACAGGGTGAGGGAACCACAATAATTAGACTTTATTGGATCCCCAAACAATTAACGGCACATAACACATAACCAGCAAAACACAAATGTAACAGGCAACAGAGTCTCACCCTTCCGCTGGCTCACCAGAGATTTAGAATGTCCTTGCCTCAGAGGTTCCAGGGCCGCTTACTCCAGTCCAGCAGCACCCCGCTTTTGGCGGGCACCCACCGAGAAAGGAATAACGCCAGATTTAGGAAGCTGTGTGAGGTCTGCAAAGTCTGTAACAGGTGACTGAACTGTCCCAACCTGAGTGTCCTCCTTAGGTAGTCCTGGTATGATGTTACAATCCTGGCAGCCGGAGTCGAAGTCCCTAGATTGAAGCCATAAGATATCCTGATCCTCTAGTCAGCTCCAAAGAGCTTAGACTGGATCCATCAGCATCCATCAACTTTCATCAACCCTGGTGGCTTAAAGAAGTCCCTTTTATAGCCATAACCTTCCCTTTAAGGTCCAGTCACACTAAACAACTTACCAGCAATCCCAACAACGATAGGGATCGCTGGTAAGTTGCTAGGAGGTTGCTGGTGAGATGTCACACTGCGACGCTCCAGCGATCCCACCAGCAACCTGACCTGGCAGGGATCGCTGGAGCGTCGCTACACTAGTTGCTGGTGAGCTCACCAGCAACCAGTGACCAGCCCCCAGCGCCGCGTGGAAAATGCTGCGCTTGGTAACTAAGGTAAATATCGGGTAACCAACTCGATATTTACCTTGGTTACCAGCTCACGCAGCTACACGTGCAGAGAGCAGGGAGCAGCGCACACTGAGTGCTGGCTCCCTGCTCTCCTAGTTACAGCACACATCGGGTTAATTACCCGATGTGTGCTGCAGCTAAATGTGCACAGAGCAGGGAGCAGCGCACAATGCTTAGCGCTGGCTCCTTGCTCTCCTAGCTACAGCACACATGGGGTTAATTACCCGATGTGTGCTGCAGCTAAATGTGCACAGAGCAGGGAGCAGCGCACACTGAGCGCTGGCTCCTTGCTCTCCTAGTTACAGCACACATTGGGTTAATTACCCGATGTGTGCTGCAGCTAAATGTGCACAGAGCAGGAGCCGGCACTGACAGTGAGAGCGGCGGAGGCTGGTATCAAAGGTAAATATCGGGTAACCAAGGACAGGGCTTCTTGGTTACCCGATGTTTACATTGGTTACCAGCCTCCGCAGAAGCCGGCTCCTGCTGCCTGCACATTTAGTTGTTGCTGTCTCGCTGTCACACACAGCGATGTCTGCTTCACAGCGGGACAGCAACAACTAAAAAATGGCCCAGGACATTCAGCAACAACCAACGACCTCACAGCAGGGGCCAGGTTGTTGCTGGATGTCACACACAGCAACATCGCTAGCAAGGTCACAAAAGTTGTTCGTTAGCAGCGATGTTGCTAGCGATGTTGCTTAGTGTGACGGGTCCTTAGGATACACTGCGTCCTCATCAATTGGTTGAACAAGATTGCTTCTCCCATTGGATGAATTTCAAGCTGCATGGATAATGTTCATTTAAATGATGTGCATAGAAAGACTCAGTATATCTACATGGAGTCGGCAAGTCACCGACTAGACAATGGCTACAAAGGTAATTACATTATCAATACACAACTACAATACAATGGTTACTGGAAAAGTCTGGAGAGCAATAGCTAAGCAAACATGACTTAGCACACATAAGAACAATAGTCTGGCTGAATGTTAAGAAACTTTAACCCATGAGAGTCCATGTCGTCACAGTCATATGCGTAGAATTTGATATGTAGTTAAGCAACTGTTGCTATGTCATTATTTCATTTGTATACTTTCACTAGGCAGCAAGTGATTGATCATATTGACTTGGCAGGCGATACAACCATTAATGCTTGCACTGAGAAGTCTAAGCATCCTGAAGTCTTTGATTAATTTTTACATAAAATTTGGAATTCTTCAGAACACCTTGTGCTCCCATCTGTTGCTGAATACACCGCTGACTGCTGGCACTGCAGTCTGTCAGGTTGGCATTCTTTACACCTTTTGTTTCTTTTCTTTTTTTTAATACGCAATCCCTGTTGAGATACATATTACATTTTCA
The DNA here is from genome assembly GCF_048569485.1 of Anomaloglossus baeobatrachus. Lineage (NCBI taxonomy): Eukaryota > Metazoa > Chordata > Amphibia > Anura > Aromobatidae > Anomaloglossus > Anomaloglossus baeobatrachus. The sequence continues at coordinate 159,782,806 of NC_134355.1, read as the reverse complement.
AAAAAAACCTACAAATTGCCTTGAAGGGCAAAGGAAAAGTTTAAGGACACGCATAAAGATGAGGGTGAACCATCAACATGTCCAACCTTGCAATGTACTGCAGAGGTTAAGCAATATGATGGGGCTTTGGCTTTTTTCATCCAATAACTGAAAGGGATAGAATCTAAATAAGCTCAGCCATGTCATAAACAGCTCCAATAAAAATATTAATGAGAACCAGCCAGCAGAATTGTGCTATATAAAGTAAAGGCAGTGCTATACTGGCACTAGCATGGTGAGAAAAGTCATACCTTTAGTTTAGGGTGGCCCACCAAGAGCAACATCTGCAAAGAGTTTGTGGGTTTCCTTCGGGTACTCCGGTTTCCTCCCACACTCCAAAAAAATACTGATAGGGAATTTAGTTTGTGAGCCCCAATGGTGACAGTGTTGCCAATGTATGTATAGTACTGTGTAATTAAAAGCATCATATAAGTGAAGAAATCTTATCATTTTTTTCATATTGGAACTTTGATTTCAGAAAAAAATGTTCAAAAAGGTCCAGAAATTGGTGCATTCTTTTATTGACGTGTGCAGAGGTGCGGGCCTTTGTGGGTCGGGTTCTCTGTGTATATTCCTCCTCCTGCGTCCTCTATGGCATGCTCCCTTTTCATTATTTCAATTTTAAATATTGCACTGCACCGCCACTGCTGCTGTTGGTGATATGTGTTCATTTCTACAGTAATAATTCCTTGATTAAAATGGCAGCGGAGTCTGCGCATGCACATACCGCGATCTCCATTTTATTGAAGACACTGTGGAGAAGACTATGAGCGGCATCAGCGCATGTGGAGATTTAATTTTTTTTTTATCTGCTCACGTGCCCCTTCTGCTCATTGTCTCCTCCACAGTGCCTTTAATATAATGGCGCCAGAGATTGCGGTATGCGCATGCGCGGATTCCGGTGCCATTTTAATGAAGACATGTGTGAATGTTGTGAGTGTAGTGTATATTTCTGTGTTGTATGTGAATGTTGTATGTGTGTTGTATGTGAGTCTTGTGTGTGGCTGTTGTATTTGAGTATTGTGTGTTTCGTATTTGGTGAGTATTGTGTGTATGTGTGGTGTATGAGTGTTGTGTATGTGTGATGTATGAGTGTTGTGTATGTGTCGTGTATGAGTGTTGTGTATGTGTGATGTATGATTGTTGTGTATGTGTGATGTATGAGTGTTGTGTATGTGTGGTATATGAGTGTTGTGTATGTGTGGTGTGTATGTTATGTGGGAAGTCTAAATAAATTGAGCTATAGGCTAAAACAAAAATTGGAAAATAATCTAGTTTGTCAGTTACTATCTGAAAGTCTCAGCCGACATCAGAAATATGATGCCAAGCAAAGACTCTTATCTCAAGGGCTGATCTTTCCAAAATCACAAATACTTCCCAGATGGACAGGACTTACATGAAATGCTTTTGGACTTGGGTAGATACAATACAGTGTCCTGTCAGACAGCATAAATGTCATGCAGCCAAATGTCATGTGGCCATTGCACTTCTGAAATACAATAGTGAAAATCACAATACTGCGCAGAGAAAGCCCCGTCTGCTGAAATGGAACTGTTGTGTCTACAATGTGCGTGTGTCGCTTTGCATCCAAATCAAGGTAAAGAAAGCTGCAAATAGAACAGGTTTTAGGTCAATCAATACATCTAGCAGGAATTGCTATCCTCCTGCCAATAGGACTAATGACATTGTGTTAGTTGGAAACTAATAGGTGATTTTGTAAAACATGTTCGCTCAAAAAACAAACAAGAAAAACAATAAGAAAAGGATTAAAATAAATCTTATCAAATCCAATCCAGCAATGTAAATGGTATGACATCTGTTTCTCTCATTTTGTAATTTGGCACCAGATTCAGGCCTTTTTATCACACTGTTTGCAATATCCATTCTACAGATCAAGCATTTTCCATAAGCCCATTATATGCTGTTGGGCCTCCGTCAGGCTGGTGTACATCCGTATGCCTTTTCATCACTGTATGTGTAGCAACCAGGGGGCAGGGGGAGTCAGGCACAGGGATCTCGTACCTGAGTTAATCGTCACCGGACCGGTGTGATGATCTGGGAATTCGCGGTGGCCTGCCCGGCTTCGTGCCCCGAAGTGTACAACACTAAGGAGGGAAGATGATGGGGGTAGAAGTAGGATGAATGTCGTGATGCCACCTGTGGTACGAAGCCAGAGATTAGCCGCCGCTGCTGTCACTGTCCTCCGGGGTGGATGGTAATAGCAGCCGAAGATGGTATCACTCCCCACAGGTGGAACGGTAGTGATGGGGAGGATGATGAGGGGAGTAGTGAAGGGGATGGCCTTTCATGCCGAGGCACGGGGCGGCGGCACCAGTAATAAGAGTCTGAGTCAATGGCTGCGGTTCCAGGTGTCTTTACTCACTCTTTGTGCCGCTCGCCCAGATAGTACTGGTCACCCACTGTGATGGGCCCCGTCAAACCCGGAATCCTTCGGAGGTCAGTCCGGTGTGGTACTCGGTGAGCTCTTTCCTCCTAGCGCCTTGTGTGTTGGATCCCCATGACTTAAAGCTACTTGGGGACCCCAGTTCATCTTAAGTAGTACTCTTGTCCCTATTTATAGGTGCCGCAACTCCGCAATGGGGCCTGGTGCTGTCCAAGGCCCAGGATCCTATCTGGCACTGTGCTTTTGGGCTCTGTGTGGTCAGGGAAGCTTGAAACCTCCCCGTCCCGGCAGATTCTGGAAAATTAACTTGGATAATGATCTTCCCTAGGGTCCTGCAACCTGTGTGTGGCGACGGTTCCGAGGGAGCAATAAAGCTCTCCTCTCGGCAACCACATGAACTCCTGTGCCCCACCAGAGTACCGGTGAGGCACGTCTGCTCCCTTCCTCTCCTGCTGGATAACTCTTCCTAACTGTTGAGTTGGCTCCTAACTCCCCCTTGCCTTGTGGTTGCTCGTCCCCCGGATCCCTGTCACTAGTGGGTGGCTGCCACCCATGTTTGGAGACTGCCTTAAGACCCTACCCTAGCCCGTTCCCCATTGGGGAGGGCAACCTGGTTGTGTATTTGAGTGTGTAAGTGGTGAAACCGGTACCCACCTCCCCCGGATCTGGGTTAAGCAGTACACCTTAAATCAGGTGTAGTACTCTGTGGTGAGTGAAGCCTCAGGAGCGCCACATTCCTTCACAGCAAATGGCAGCACTCCCAGGCTACAACTAAATAAAGTTAGTACACCGCTTTATTTTTGTATGCAATAACAAACAACATAATCTTCCCTTTATGGGAGGCACCATCAATAAATGTTACTAACAGGTTAATTCTGTACAGGTCAAAATATCAAAATAGTATCAAAAACGTTTTCAAGTACTGATCATTAGCAGCATGCAATTTCAGAATATCATTGTCATCATAAAAGCAGTGCAAATATCAAATAAAGAAAACATTATTGTCAGAAATATAAAACTTTTCATATATTACACATGTAAAACATCCTTACTGTAACACGATAAAGAATGGAAACTGCCGGAGTCCTTTTGTGTCACTGGTCAGTGCACCACTCCCAGTTATCAGACATTCCTTGGAACAAGAAAACTTGCAAGCCACCCTTATTCTAGTAGGGTGCAAAATTGGTGTAACTACAGTCATATGAAAAAGTTTGGGCACCCCTATTAATGTTAACCTTTTTTCTTTATAACAATTTGTTTTTTTTTCAACAGCTATTTCAGTTTCATATATCTAATAACTGATGGACTGAGTAATATTTCTGGATTGAAATGAGGTTTATTGTACTAACAGAAAATGTGCAATCCGCATTTAAACAAAATTTGACCGGTGCAAAAGTATGGGCACCCTTATCAATTTCTTGATTTGAACACTCCTAACTACTTTTTACTAACTAACTAAAGCACTAAATTGGTTTTGTAACCTCATTGAGCTTTGAACGTCATAGGCAGGTGTATCCAATCATGAGAAAAGGTATTTAAGGTGGCCACTTGCAAGTTGTTCTCCTATTTGAATCTCCTATGAAGAGTGGCATCATGGGCTCCTCAAAACAACTCTCAAATGATCTGAACACAAAGATTATTCAACATAGTTGTTCAGGGGAAGGATACAAAAAATTGTCTCAGAGATTTAAACTGTCAGTTTCCACTGTGAGGAACATAGTAAGGAAATGGAAGAACACAGGTACAGTTCTTGTTAAGCCCAGAAGTGGCAGGCCAAGAAAAATATCAGAAAGGCAGAGAAGAAGAATGGTGAGAACAGTCAAGGACAATTCACAGACCACCTCCAAAAACACGGCATTCCAAGAAAAGCACTTGCTACCCACAGTAAAATTTGGTGGAGGTTCCATCATGCTTTGGGGCTGTGTGGCCAATGCCGGCACCGGGAATCTTGCTAAAGTTGAGGGTCGCATGGATTCAACTCAATATCAGCAGATTCTTGACAATAATGTGCAAGAATCAGTGACGAAGTTGAAGTTACGCAGGGGATGGATATTTCAGCAAGACAAGGATCCAAAATACCGCTCCAAATCTACTCAGGCGTTCATGCAGAGGAACAATTACAATGTTCTGGAATGGCCATCCCAGTCCCCAGACCTGAATATCATTGAACATCTGTGGGATGATTTGAAGCGGCTGTCCATGCTCGGCGACCATCAAACTTAACTGAACTGAAATTGTTTTGTAAACAGGAATGGTCAAATATACCTTCATCCAGGATCCAGGAACTCATTAAAAGCTACAGGAAGCGACTAGAGGCTGTTATTTTTGCAAAAGGAGGATCTACAAAATATTAATGTCACTTTTATGTTGAGGTGCCCATACTTTTGCACCGGTCAAATTTTGTTTAAATGCGGATTGCACATTTTCTGTTAGTACAATAAACCTCATTTCAATCCAGAAATATTAGTCAGTCCATCAGTTATTAGATATATGAAACTGAAATAGCTGTTGCAAAAACCCAAATTGTTATAAAGAAAAAAGGTTAACATTAATAGGGGTGCCCAAACTTTTCATATGACTGTATATACAATTAGTTCCGACCACTATCAGTCCTGTGGCCCGGTTGTCCCTGTTAAATGCAAAAAATCAACTGCGGAAAAATCAACCGGTATTTACATTCGGAAAAATCAACCGTGATCAAAGTTATTTGGGACTGGGGAACCCTGTCCAGCCGGTCTCAGGCAGTTCTCTACCAAAGTCTGGGTACACGTGCCTGCTTACCAGGTGTCCTTGGTGACTGGTGGGTAGCGGGAACTGGCACTGGACGTTCCTCTGGTGGGGATACCGTCTCTGCAGCTGCCTGCTCCCATGGGCTCAGTTCCACGTCCAGCCTCGCTCACCCTTGTGACGGGTATAGGTCACCTGATCTCCAGGATAGAGATTGCGTCCAAGGTAACCCTTGTGGAGGCAGGAAGCCACATCTCGGCGGGAGACAAAGACTTCCTTAGCAAGCCCCCGCTTTGAAATGAAGCCCCAGCCCCACTCTAGGCCAAACCGGGTGACTATGCCGACCCGCAGCAGGCCCCGGGCCGATGGATTGGTCTTCCAGAGCCTCTGCTTTGCTGCCAGGTTGCGGGCTTCTGTCTCCGTCAGCCATTCCTGGTGCACCTGCTCCTCATCGGCCATCTGGGTGATCGTAGCCTGGCATATGACCCACTCCCGATCCACCTCACTGATGGGCGCGTGGGATAGAGCTCCCAGCTCAGCGCGGCATTCCCCCCAAACCTCACCTAGGGAAGCGCTGTCCAGAGCCTTCGCTCCTGGCTCCGGGTCAAGAGCGGCCATGTCACTGTCTGCCCATTTTGCCGCCGCCGGGTTGTCAGCTACCAGGGGGTCGGTAGCCAGGTCTTCGGCTACCCAGGAGATGGTAGTCCGGTCGGGTGCTTCTGCAGCTGGGGGTTCTGGACAGCTTGGTGGGACCTGGAGGATGTCGCCGATAGCAGTGACGACCACGCTCTCTGCAGCTTCCACCACAGATTCCTCCTCTTCCAGGATTGGCGGCTCCTTTTCTTCATAGGCCCGCATGGCTCCCACTGCTCCCATCATGGACACCTCCCAGTTACGGATGGCATCCATCTGCACCATCCGAAGCATTCGGCTCACCCGAGCCACCTCCATCTCTTGAGCGCTCCAGAATAGGGGGCGCACCGGTGTAGCCCCATGATGGCCAGGGTTTATATGACTGACACCTTGCACCTCAGGTGGTCCTGGTCCGTCCGTCACCTTCGCACTCCAAAATCTCACACCCTTTACATTAGTTTTGTTTTTCCTTCCACACAAGGGGGCGGGTCTAGACTTTCGCTCCACTCTCCTCATGAGTTTCATTTCTTGCTTTTCCCTGCCTGGGAGGGGATGGGCCTTGATTATTGCTTCCACTTTTCCTGCCAGCCCACGAAGGGCAGGCGTTCTTTAACCCCTTGTTGTTCAATAATGGCTACTGGTCACAAATGTTTCAATAAACAGTCTCTTAAGCACTTAGTCCATAAGGCGCACAGTACCCAGGTCTTTGGCCTGGGTACGATATCCTGTTTGTGACGCCAAAATGTAGCACACAGGGGGCAGGGGAGTCAGGCACGGGGATCTCGTACCTGAGTTACTCATCACTAGGCCGGTGTGATGATATGGGATGTCGCGGTGGCCTGCCCGGCTTTGTGCCACGAGGTGTACAACATAAAGGAGAGAAGATGAGGGGGGTAGTATTAGGATGAATGTCGTGATGCCACCTGTGGTATGCGGTCAGAGATTAGCCACCGCTGCTGTTGCTGTCCTCCGGGGCGGATGGTAATATCAGCCATAGATGGTATCCCTCCCCACAGGTGGAGCGGCCCCGGGGAGGAAGATAAGGGGAGTAGTGAAGGCGATGGCCTTGGCGCCGAGGCGCGGGGTGGCGCCACCAGTAATAAGTCTGAGTCAGTGGCTGCGGTTCCAGGTGTCTTTACTCACTCTTTGTGCCGCTCGCTCGGATAGTACTGGTCACCCGCTGTGATGGGCCCCGTCGAACCCGGATTCCTTTGGAGGTCAGTCTGGTGTGGTACTCGGTGAGGTCCTTCCCCCTAGTGCCTTGTGTGTGGATCCACGTGGCTTAAAGCTACTTGGGGACCCCAGTCCGTCTCGAGTAGTACTCTTGTCCCTATTTGCAGGAGCCACGGCTCCACAATGGGGCCTGCTGCTGTCCAAGGCCCAGGATCCTATCTGGCAATGTGCTTTCGGGCTCTGTGTGGCCAGGGAAGCTTGAAACCATAGCCGGCTTTAGGCATGTGCCAGTTGAGCGGCCGCACAGGGCGCCGGCAGGCAGACAGCAAAGGGGGCGCCGCAGGGAGCAGCTGTTTACTTTTACTTTGCTGCTCGCGCCCCTCCCCCCTCATCTGTGCCCTGCCTCTGGTCTCCTCCTGCTCTGCACAGCCTCAGGCAGGGGGCGCTCTCACCTGCTCTCCGCTCTGTGTCTTCTCTCCTGTCTTTACCATAGAGAGGGGGGAGGGGCAGCAGCAGCTCTGCCGGAGACAGCCACACTGAACTCCTGAAGCCCAGAAAGTGACTGTGAGTATAACATGCTGTGTGTCATCTGTAATATATTATGTGCTCTGTATGTGTTATGTATAACATGTGTGTGTCCTGTATACTGTGCAATGTCTGTCTGTCTGTGTATCTGTCTGTCCGTCTATTATCCGTCTGTCTGCCTATCTTGCTATTATATATCTGTCTATATATCTCAATTATCTATCTATTATCTATTTATCTATTATCTATCTATCTATCTATCTATCTATTATTTATCTATTATCTATCTATCTATTATGTATCTCTCTCTATTATATATCTGTCTATATCTATGTATCTCTATTATCTATCTATCTTTCTATTATCTATCTATCTATCTATCTATCTGTCTGATATCTATTTGCCTATCATCTATCCAGCGTCGGTCTGGTACACAGACACCAGTCAATGCCCCAGAAAGCTCTCTTAGGCTGCTTTTACACATCCGTTTTTTGCAGTGCGGCTCAGTCCAGCTCCAAAACCTATGCAACAGATGCGGCGAAAAAAACGGATCCATTGCATACGTTTTTCCATGTGGCCCATCCGTTTTTTGACGGATGCAGCTTGATACTGAGCTTACGCAGTGTAAAAAAACGCATCAGGCGGCCGGATGCGTTTTTGTCGCAGGACGCAGCATCCGGCGTCCATAGGATTGCATTGTAAATCGCGCCGCATCGCGCCGGCGCAATGCGGTTTTTGGCCGGCGCAAAAAAAGTGCCAGGCAACGTTCCATCCGGCTGCCGCATGGGCTAAATATGCCACATCCGGCAAAAAATGGACACAACTCAAAGCCATGGGGCACAATACAGCGCTAACAAGTCTATGCGGAAAAAACGCAACCGGCGGCAAAAAAAAACGGTTGCGTTTTTTCTGCAAAGCGCCGTATGGTGCCGCTCACAAAAACCGGTTGTGTGAAAGCAGCCTAACTGAACATAAAAGGGACCCGCCGGCAGGGGACCACTGGCATCAAAGATCCAGAGCTCCGACCCAGAACTTCGTGGCCGGAGCCCCGAATCTTCTGCAACCACCGCACTGAACTATGTCAGCGTCACCCCGATACAGTTCAATCCTGTGACAGAGCACAGAGCTCCCTGCTCTATCACTGCCCGTCTCCTAAGCCACAGACCGCTGCAGGCCTGTGTCTTAGGAGACCATATATCCACAAGGGCAGAGCAGTAACATCATTGCATCGCGCTGCCTCCGCAGGCCACCATAGAAGAGAAGATGGAGGCTGCGGTGCTGGGAATCAGGATTAGGTGAGTATAATTTTTTTTTATGTCTATATGGGATCTGTGAGGGCTCCTGTTGTATATAAGAGGCTATGTGGAGGCCACTGCAGTGTATAGGAGGCTGTGTGGGGGCTCCTGCTGTGTATAGGAGGCTGTGTGGGGGCTCCTGCTGTGTATAGGAGGCTGTGTGGGGGCTCCTGCTGTGTATAGGAGGCTGTGTGGGGGCTCCTGCTGTGTATAGGAGGCTGTGTGGGGGCTCTTGCTGTGTGCAGGAGGCTGTGTGGGGGCTCCTGCTGTGTATAGGAGGCTGTGTGGGGGCTCCTGCTGTGTATAGGAGGCTGTGTGGGGGCTCCTGCTGTGTATAGGAGGCTGTGTGGGGGCTCCTGCTGTGTATAGGAGGCTGTGTGGGGGCACCTGCTGTGTGCCGGAGGCTCAGTGAGGGCTCCTGCTATGCATAGGAGGTTGTATGGGGGCTCCTGCTGTGTATGGGAGGCTGTGTGGGGGCTCCTGCTGTGGATAGAAGGCTGTGTGGGGGCTCCTGCTGTGTATAGTAGGCTGTGTGGGGGCTCCTGCTGTGTATAGGAGG